>NC_056733.1:1849414318-1849454318 GCF_019279795.1 Protopterus annectens
ACACATAGTGAATAACTGTCAGCACAAAATAAAATCTGCACAGACAGTGATTCTATACAAAGATGAACTAAGTAAAGAAAAAAAAAGGAAATAAGTTAAGTACATTTATACATACATGCTCTACCTCTGCAGATCCATGATGTGTACATAAGCACTGTTATAAAATGAGACTCAGTGATGCAATCACATGATAAATACTACAGTTAAGGAAATGGAACACTCATAGCAACCTTAAGGCATCACTCATATAATTATACATGATCACACACGCACACCACACACACACACACACACACACACACACACACACACACACACACACACACACAAAACAAAGATATATACATGGGGGAGTTGTTCTTCCTTGCATTAACTCCTCCCTGGTAAGATCTCACCACAAAATGGTCTCATTTAGTACTAAAAGTAACCTAGAAACCCCATCAAACTCCAAACCTGTTAAGAGTTTTGCTAAGGCCAATCACTTCTGAGTAACAGCTTATTAAATTTCCAAGCCCCTCTGAACTCAAATAACACTGAGGCCCACTCTGAGCACTACACAAAAGCATTGTACAACCAAATTCATAGCTACACAGAGGAAGAACTACCTGTCTTGAGTCAAACCTAAGATTACTGGCAAAAAATAACCAGCGTGGTGGACCACCTAGCATAAATAGGCTATTCAACAAAAAAAAAGTCCTTGTCAAAGCCAATAAGGAACAGACAAAACAGTGCAAAAAGACACTAAACAGTCTAAACAAACAAATTAGAGATCTGGTCAAATCTGCCAAAGCAAACTATGAGGCAAAGATATCCTTCCAGGTGAAAGATAACTGTAAGGCTTTTTTAATTATGTCCATAACCTCAGGAAAAATGCTCAGTGATGTGCAGAGTTAATCATGAATGGCAACACTTACACCCAGCCTGAAACTATAGAAAACCTTCTGGCCAACATGTTCAGTTCAGTCCCCCCCATCACCTCCTACTATACCCTAAGAAATAACCACTGCCATCCCCCTACAGATCATTACAAGGGAACAGGTCCTTAATACTCTCACTAAAGCCAAAAACACAGCCAGCATGGGTCCTGCCAACTTTCCAGGATGCTTCTTGAATAGCTTAAAGCAGAAGCTATTAAGGACACTAGAAACCCCTTCTAACTACAACCTCCTGACAGACTTTGTCATAGAGGAATGAAGGCCTGCAACAATCATCCCTCTGCACAAGGGGGTCCATCAACTGATGCAGGGAGCTACACTATCTTCACTAGGCTTATTTGCAAGGCAATTCAGAGAATTATCATGGACCAGATCAATAACAACGTAAAAACTCTCCAAGCACTGGACCAAACCCAATTTGGCTTTGTCAAAGGGAGGTGTTGCCTACTCAGTCTGGTGGGCTTCTTGAAGAAAGTCACCAGGGCCATGGATGAGGGTAAAACAGTACACACTGCTTATCTGGACCTGGCCAAAGCTTTTGACACAATCTCCTACTCAGAGATCATAGATAAATTTACTGAGTTATGCATAAACACCTACATCGTCAAATGTATAGCCAACCTGTTCACTGACAAGACACATATTGTCTGGACAGGTGAATCCAGTTCCAATAAGAAGCTTGTTACTAGCGGTGTCCCACTGGACTCAGTGTTGGAACCCCCTACTCTTTGGTACATACTTCTGTAAAGTGAAAGACAATGTTGGGGCCTCTGGCTCACCAAGTTCACTGATAACTGTAAGCTGAGAGCAAGCATTTAATCATCAAATGATGCTGACATCCTACAAACAGTCCTAAAAAGGAGAAACAACGGGTGCCATAACCATGGTCTGAGACTAAATGCTAAAAAGTCCATAATCATACCCTTTGATAAATCATATATCCCTGCAAGTTACAATATTGATAGCACACTCCTAAATGTAGACCTAGTGGTGAAGGACTTAGGAAAACAGAGAGATAGTAACCTAAACTTTGACCACCTGGTAGCTATGGTAGTGAGGAGATCCTTCTGTGTGACTCAACTTTTAAGTGAAGGCATGGCATCAAGATCAAAAGAAGTCATAGTGCCATTGTACTTGGCCCTCATCAGGTTCATAGTCAAGTAAAATGCTTTCTTCTGCATGTACCTAACCAGGCACTTACACAAACTGTAGTGGCTCCAGAGCTTTTTCACTGAAAAAAAATACAAAGTGAAAGACACATGCCTTATGCAGATTGAATAAAGGCCCTGTCCCATTACTCCAACTCATATTGTTTATTGAGAGATGATTTATGTCTGACCTACAAGGCATTCTCTGAACCAGCCCTGATGAAAATGTTGCATATTCTCAAGAAAAATTATGTGCAGGTTACACGTTTCATGGACCTGAACCTTATTTTTGACCCTAACAGAACTTGCTGGAGAGACAGATTCATATCTCAAAGGTTACCTTGTCTATGGAATAGACTTTCCATCTTTGTAAAACAAAGTCTGTCCCTTACTCTCTTCAAAAAGAATGTGGGTAAATGAATGGGGAACTATAAATTCACTCTTAGCATACTGCTGGATCCCTTATTGACAGAGGCAATCAGTAAAATGACTCAAGGCTTCAACACCCAAAGACCCACTACCCTGATATTACCCCATCCCATACCCAGGGAATTAAGATATATCTGGAGATTTAATAAAATCCATGTAGGAATAGTGGAATTCCTACATGGAAGGTACCCTGGCCGTGTCTGTTGCTCCCCCTTGAGCATGCCTTGCATATTAATCAAGGCATGCTACTGAGGGACAGCCATGTAACACTGTTACAGAATCAGTGTAGGAGGCGTGTTACAGTGTCCATAGATAAGTAACACACCCTTGCACTGTGAAATTCCTGGATATTCAGTGTATGGCAATGTAATGAAAAAGTTAATAAGTTAATTTTTTTAAGAAATTCCTGTTTATGCATTGCTCAGTTCAGCTAAGCTGGTTTATGCACCACTAAGCACTGTCAGTTTAAGCCCTGCTCAGGTGAGCTCAGCAGGTTTGCGCGGTGCTAAGTGAAGCCCCATATTTTTAAAAATGGTGCATTGGCTGCAAAGGATGGGAAAACAGCCTTATTTAAGTTGAACAGGTGGGAATACAGCCAGAGCCTGTTGGAGTTTGACCCGTGCAGGAACTATGGGAGGAGTTGGAGAGAGTGAGTGCTTTGAGGTGCAGCGGTGGGGAATTCTGTAGTCCAGGGTCATGGTTGTAAAAGATGGTTAAAACGGAACATCTTATAAAGGACTCCTGGGAATTTTTGAGTAAAATGACCCAAGATATATGGAGTGAGGACTGTAGTTTCCTCACCATTGATGTGAAGGATCTTTTCACTTGTATTCCCCGTTGTAAAGGATATGAATACTTTAGTGATAGCATCAATAAACATTCTTGTTTACCCAAGGATCAGATTTCACTTATATTCAAGCTTTTGGAAATTGTCCTGGACTATAATTACATCAGTTTTCAGGGAGAATATTTTCAACAGGTTAGTGGAGTAGCTATGGGGGCAGCTTGTGCCCCCATCTATGCTAATTTAGTTATGTTGGAATGGGAGAATAGGTACGTGTTTGATAGTCCAGTCCAAGAAAATATAAAACTTTATCTTAGATTTCTTGACGATATTTTTATTTTATGGAAAGGGACTAAAGAAGTTCTTGCATTGTTTATGCAATATTTGAATGAAAGTACTAATTTTCTCTCCTTCACACATACATGGCATAGTGATACTATCAACTATCTTGATATAACACTTTTTAAAACAACCAAGGGGTTTAAATCTACAATTTACCGTAAAGACACTTGGTGCAATAGTTTTTTGCACTATGAGAGTCATCACCCTGCATTTCAAAAAAGAAGTCTTATAAAAGGACAAGCAGTTAGAATAGCGAGGATGACCTCAGATTTTAGTGATCTGAAAAGAGAATTTATTTTCTTGGGTGAAAAGTTTATTGAAAGGGGATATCCTTTAAATTTGGTATGTGAAATACTTGGAGGGATTTACGAAGAATGGGGGAAGAAGTATAAGCCCTTGTTGGGTCAACCTTTCACCATTACAGGGACACAGAACAGGGATGTAAAAAATTTTCAGGGGGCATGTATTACAGAGTTTTCTACATTTTCTGATATGTTCACTAGAATTATTAGTAATAACTGGAGTGTGTTAAAAACTAATAAAGATCTCTTTGAAGCAGTAGGATCTAAACCCACTTTCATATGTAGGACAGGAAAAAAATGTATGAAAATGTTCGAACAGACAGTAATGTTCTGACAATTAACAACGCTACTATTCCATGTGGAAGTTGTAGTCAATGTCCACACATCATTAGGGAAACACATATAAGATTGAACAATGGGCTGAACAGTTTTGTGAAATTCTGTAAAGGTAACTGTAGAACAAGGATGTTGGTATACCTTTCTGTTTGTGTGAGATGCTCTGCATTTTATATAGGAAAAACTGAGAGAGCATTTAAAGATAGAATATATGAACATATTTATGACATAGGGACAGGTAAAGATACCAGCGCATTGTTCAAACACTCAGAGTCATGTACATCTTTTTGTGGTTTCAAGTTTGGCACTATTGATGTCATCAGAAATAATGCCAGAGGGGGGGATAAAAAAAACATATTGCTAAATAGAGAATTAAAATGGCAGCTTAGGCTAAAGGCCAATGTTCTACCTGGCCTTAATGAATATGTTAGTATTAAGCCAGTTTTGATAGCAAAAGCAGTTAGAGTTTAAACGCCATCTTGTTTTGGATATATAATGTTTCAGTTAATATATTTTTGCATATATGTTTGTGTTTTGATGTCTAATATGCATGGATATGGTTGGTATACACTCTATAGTCATGCACAATAATAATTTTTTAATAATATTTTTTTCATTAATGTTGCACATTTTAAATGTGTTTCCTTAAATTTTAATTGAATGTATTTATGAAGAGCTGTTTTATTCTATCTGAAGAAGTCTTTTTTTAGACGAAAGTGCTTATACATAAAGTTTTTTTACGCCTTCACTTGTGGCCTGGATTCTTATTATTATTTGTTACACAGACTAAGTTGTGCCACTTACCTGTTATTATTCACCACTCTCCCTCTCCCCTTTTAAAGTTTTTTTTTTGTTGTTGAAAGGCTGGGAAAATATACACAAAGGCAGGTGATGCTGAGTCCAGTAGGTTAGTTGATCTGGTGTCTGAATAATGACTGCATTTTCACAACTGTATCTTTATCTTTGTTGGTATGGTCTTTTGTATGTGCATGATTCATATTCAGTACAAAACATAGCTAAGATTCATTTTATACAAACACACACAGACACACACACACACATATATATATATATATATATATATATATATATATATATATATAAAACACACACACACACACACACACACACATATATATATATATATATATATATATATATATAAGGTATAAAATATCTATGAATCATTTTATATATATGTGTGTGTATGTGTGTGTGTGTGTATGCATGTGTGTCATGTAAATCATTATGTAAGGTAAATGCTTTTTATTTTCATTTATTTATTTATTTATTCATCCATTCATCCATGAAAGTAATTACTTTTTAAGCAGGCTTTCCCCTAAGCAACATTGTGGGGTGAGGATTTCCTCTACAATGCTCAACTTATATACATACACACACACACATATATATATATATATATATATATATATATATATATATATATATATATATATATATACATTCACAGAAATATAAGGGAAAGGGGATTGACATTCACCAAACTCAGCATATAATGATCAAATGATCACTATATATCCCTTATTCACATATATAATGTAACCATATTTTGCAACTTAAAGGATACATCAGCTTGAGTTCAAGCTACACCTCCATGAATATATTTTAACAGCAGGCACAGGAAGGCAGAAAACAAGTCAGCAGTACAGCTGATTTAAATTAGCAGCAGTTAAGCTACCATACTACATCACACCTGCTGCTAACGCTACAGCTCACCTGCCGCTAATACTGAAGCATCACATGCTGCCATTCTACAGCTCACCTACTGCTAATACAGCAGCTTACCTGCTGTTAATATTGTACTTCACCTACTACTAATACTACAGGTCACTTGCTGCTAACACTACAGCTCTCCTGCTGCAGTATTGCAGAAGTAAGCAGCTGGAAAACAACAGCAGAGGGAAATCCCCACCTGACAGTGGCAGTAACACCAGGGATGGGAAGTTAATTGTTCTGGAAGGGCTGAAGTGGAAGGATATACTTTGTGTCATCTTCATGACAACAGCAGTACAGACTGATGGCCAGTCCATAGTAACAGTATAGTAGCTGTATCTGAGCAGTGCCATGCTAAGGATGATCTGAAATATGTGCTGCAATGAATTGCAGGAGCCAGGACTTTTCTTGGGAAATTGTTCTTATAGTATAGAGATCACATGGCGTCAGTACTATAGCACGTAAACTAAATGAAGTAGTCATTGTGGGACTATCTATAACATTGGCTGACTATTTAAATACATATGGAGATTAAAGGCATTCAAAGTTCCATCTTCTGCTTGAAAAACAATGCCTTATCCAAAATGGGGACCAGTTAAAAAAAAAAAAAACCTCCAGCCATGTTGCTCAATCAATTGCACAATGCATGCATGCAACACGTTCTCATACTTTTATTAAAAAATTGTTGCAGAGAGAATACTTTGGTGCACAGCAACAAGTACTTTACTTTTAAAATTAATCAATTTTGATATGCTTACATTTTAAGACCTCATCCACTTGTTTTAATAGAGGCTGAATAGAATGCAGTGTCTTCCCCGTGGATCACTGGTATTTGCAGCAGAGTAGTTTTTCAATTTTCTTATTTTTCTTTGCTTTGTTTCCACTTCTGTACAATGTTTACTATATTGCAGATTCTAGCATTCATTACAACAATATTCTCTTTAAACCATAGCAATCGGCTCTTGTCCTTGTCAGCTGTTGGCCTGTTCATAGAAAAAAAAAAACTATCTTTAAGTCTAAAAGTATTTATTTAAGTGAAAAAAGAATGATACTAACTCGTGTGATTTAGAATGCTGTCTGAGACTGTTCCACATCTTTATGCTTGCACTTTTCCATTGACAATTGATATCTTTCTTTGTAAGAACTTTAAATCATCTCATAATCTCTGCACTTGTATGATATTTGCATATGATAAGGTACAAAAGTCATGTTAAAATTACATATGTTTTCAATATTATGTGTTATTTATTTATTCAAACCTAGTCAACATTTTAGAGCATGAGCACAGCAATCTGTTGAGAAGCTTGAACGTTAGTGTTACTACAGAGTTACTGCTTCAAAAAGGTGGTAGTTTATATAATTGTATAGTTTATTTTGTATATGGTATTTAACAGCACTGTCACTAACTTCTGGTAGTGCTGCGGTAGCATTGTCGCCTCATAGTAAGACGTTGTCCTGTTCAATTCTCAGCTAAAGCATCTTCTGTGTGGAGACATGCGTGAATGGGCATACCTTCGTTGAAGGTTGTGCATCAGGGCCGGCAACTCGGCACGTAAAAATCTACTGCCAATCATTAGCGGACCAGAGTTCCACTGTGGCGATCCCTAACCGGGAAAAGCCGAAAGACACAACAACAACAATAACATTTAACAGCACTGTCACAAGAAAAGAAGGAATTTTTTTTCACAAAAACTGAGGAATCGTCTTCTTAAAGTTCAGAAAAAAAGGCACGGATTATGGATCACAGTCTTCATGCTTGACACAACTGAACATTTGTGTTTCTGCAGAAACCACATCTTTCCATTATTTAACTTTAAGCCAAGGAATTTCATTACTAGTGCAATCTTTTTTTAAAGACTTTTATACTAAAATGAAAAAAAGAAAGAATGTCAGTTTCACACATCTTTATATGTATAGTCAATAATATTTGACTGCTAATATAAAAATACAGTTATAACAAGTTCAATTATTTTGTACTTGACTATGTAGGTCTAAAAATCAGTTTTGATGACTATTTTTTAAACTGCATTTTCATTAACTCTGTATGATAGCTGGGATATTAGTTTGGACATGTAATCTGTTTACTACTACTTTAGTTTGTGTATGATTGACATAGTTACTTGAATGAAACAAATCCTTGTATTTTGTTTTACACAAAAAATCAAGAATACATTTGTAATGATAGGAGGTACTGCCAGCACAGCTAGCTGGAATTCTGTAAATAATTATATCTCATTTCTTATTCATATTAGAACTGTATGCCATGTGTATATCAAACTTATTTGTACAGATGTTTATGCTGAAAAGCTATTTGTAAAGTGCTTGTGTTTGAAATGTATCCACAGTGTTCCCTACTGGAGAGAACAGATATGTACATGCACTTTTGTAACTGTTTTAAATATATATGTTTTAACAGAGGAAACTTTCAGACAGAAGGTTAACATCTGTCCATCAAACTTTAAAATATATCTGAAATTAAATCATTTTACGAACTAGGCCATAAAGGTGCTATCTCACAGGTTTCAATGCAGCCAGAGAAACAGTCTGTACAATTAAGCTTTCTGTATTGTCTTTCTGGTGAACTGATTACTACTCTGGAAGCCTGGAGGTATGCAGTTGTTCTATGACTTACAGCCACAGATCTGAGCAAAAGCCCTTGTGTGTATATTTTTACAGGTAGGTGTTAAAGCCTGCCAGTTTCCAGCAATGGGGGTTTGCATGGGAACTAGAAGTCAGATTACCAGAAGTGATGTCATTCTGCAAGCTATCCCAAAGGTAATATTTTAGATATTATTTTGAGAAGTCTTTTAGTAAGACTGAGCATTCTGTATTCTGTCTTCAGCATGACAACAAGAAGGGCCATTCACCACATCATTTGCCTTGCTCTATTAAGTAAGTAGGGAATAGTGATTCTCTTAGATTCAGTCAGGAATATAGTGAAGCTTAGTTTAGATCTTATTTTGTTTATTTGTCTGAGATTGTCCTTCAGTGTTATTTTAAATATTTCCTGTGATTTGAGCTATGATGTCACTGTGAATATATACTTAGCACTTTCTCATTCTTTATTATTTATTATTAAATATATTTAAATCTTTCATTGTGGCTGATCTTTGTAGAGATATTTAAGTTTTGAGAGTACTTGCCTATTTATTTGTTAACACAGTGTGGGCCACTCCTAATAGCCTTGCTCTTGGTCAAACTACCATTTGTATTAATATTAATTTCACTCAATATATTGGGTACCATTGCAAAGGCCTTAAAGTAGATTGTGAGGGGTTCTGGTGGCAGTGATAACTACCTTATAGTCTGGGCTAAAGGGGGCATAGCTAGTAAACATGTTCCAGCTTTTCCAGTTTGTGTGTGTGTGTGTGTGTGTGTGTGTGTGTGTGTGTGTGTGTGTGTGTGTGCACGCACAAATCAAATCTCAAAGAGTGTGTGTATGTCAGCTACTTAGGCAGAGACAGAAAGTCCTGTTTGGACAGAGATAGTGTTGGAGGACTTGGCTTGGAACCTTAGCTAAAGACTCAACTCTGTAGCTGTGCCAGTGGGGTGTCTTATTGGGGATGTGGAGAAAGAGAGAGAGAAACCATCCACTGAACTGACTATGTTTCCTGCATGCTCTTAAGGGAAATTGTACTTAATGGAGCTTGATGCAGAGAGCTGCATCTGGAGATACTGTGTATGTACCTGTGATCCTCTCAGTGAATGTCTCCCACTGCTGTCAGTGATGAAGATTGAGGCTTCTTGATCACTGGCCCAGAGGTAGAGGGAATTCACAATGTCTTCTCCTTCCTTTGGATGCTAGGAAAATGTAATCATTTGTTAATCACAATGTTCACATTTGTCCGAACTGAGCATGTGCACTTCAGCCTAAGCCATAGGACTCCATTACACATACATTTACAGAACTTACTACTTAGTTGATGGAGTGATTTATACATACCAGGGACATTTTTGTTTGTTTTATTTCATAGTATTTGCATTTTTTCTGAATGTATTTTTGTTGAGTTAGTATAATATGCATGTAAAGTTGGTGTGAGTAATGTAAAAATACATGCTTCCAGTCAAAAAAAATGTTTGACTATGTCACTTTATTATTATTATTATTATTATTATTATTATTATTATTGTTGTTGTTATTATTATTACATTTATTTAGCAGTTAAAATGTATTGGTAATGCCATTATTGTTTTATCTTGCAAGAATATATATGTAAATACTGGTGTGAAGCCATTTCATGGAATGTAGTTCCAGGAATTACATTTTATTAATCCCAACTGTCAGCAAAAATCATGTTTGTGCACACCATTTTGTTATCTTTTTAGTGTTGAGGTACATAGAGTCTTTCTGTGCTGCTAAGAAAGATGCTTAATTTTATGACAACAGAAGTTTCAACAGGTAAGTTCTTCAATGAGTTTGATTCATCAAGCATACTGTTATGTTATCCGGTTATATATCAACTCTTTCTGAATCACATATATGCATAATTATCAGTTTCAAACAAGAAATTACTAATAATCAGTTTCATGTTGTCTTATCAAAAATCTGACTTACCACACTATATATTTCCTATGCTGAGAAAAAATTCCCCCACCTTCTTCATGGCTATCTTCAGACCTAAAAGTCAACATATAGTCCTTTGCATTTACAGAACACATGTTGCACAAATAAATCATACAGTAGCACAGTCAAAGGAGGCAGCGGAACACAGCAGTAAAATTCAAGAATTTAATCCCAGAACAAACAGTAGAACAAACAGTAAGCACTTTGGCAGCAGCAGCTGCTTCATCAGACAAATAAAGATGCAAACTGTAGTACTTTTAAACAGCAGAGCATCCAATTAGCATCTTAATGGCTTGTTGTCTAACCCTCTTCCCATTCGTATGTCTAATTTTTACGAATGACCTTTGGGGAGAGCACGATTCAAGAGGAAGGCATCGGCCGAGGAAGAGACTCCATTAACATTGAAGAAGATGTGGGAACAATGCTAGTTTGGAATTTATCTAGTCATAGACTAACGGCCATTGAAATGAACCTTCTAAACAAAGGTATGAGTTTCATACCAGCTACGAAAATGACTAACTGAAAACATTATAGAACTTAAGACTTTCTCTAGAAATGTCAGTTTAAAGATGTTTTTTAATGATTCACATGGCACTAGTAATAATAATGCTAATATTTTCAGGAAAACCAGTTGCTTTATACCGCCTACAGTTGATGCTGTTGAAGTTTTTGAAAAAGCATGCATTAGGGACATTTATGCCTTGTATGAAAATAACAACAATACAAAGACTTGTTGTAACATGTCAGTTAATGAGAGTTTAGCTCTAGAACAATTGTGTCAGGATTCTACCTTGAGGTTTAGACCCGCAGACAAAGGTGGATGTCTTGTGGTTATGGATTATACATTTTACAAGGATACCATGCTCAATGATCCATTCATTTATATTCCATTTACAATGCAACAGGTTGAACAGTCTATTAGTAGAGTGTATAATGTATTGTTTGAATGTCTGCAGCTTGGACATATTAGTCTTGATCTTTTTAATTATTTTATTATATAAGAACTAACCTTGCCTACTATACAGGGCCTCCCTAAAATACATAAGCATGCCAGTAAACCCCCTATGAGACCAATAGTAGCTGGAAGGGGATGGTGTACGGAACCCCTTTCCATCTATGTTGAACAACATTTGAAACCAATCCAAGCTAAGAATTGTTATATTTTAAAGGACACTGAACAGTTCCTTAGGGACTTATTTGCTCACATACAAGTTAAACCACCTGTTGCTGGTTGCATTATGATAGCATTAGATGTGAAATCCCTTTTTACGTGCATACCCAACAACACAGGGATAGAGATGTTGGGAGACTATCTAAAGCAAGATGGCACTTATGAGATCCATAAGATAGATTTACTGTGTATGCTTATGGAACTTATTCTTGACAATAACATTTTTATGTTTGAAGAAGGTGTTTTTAAACAAAGGGATGGCGTAGCTATGGGCACTTCTTGTGCCAATAGCTACACCAACCTCGTTATGGCAAAATGGGAGGAAATGCATATCATACCTCAGCTCAAGCCTGGACAGGTTGATTTTTACAGGAGATTTGTTGATGATCTTTTCCTCCTGTGGGAGGGTACTGCTGATGAGCTGTCTCAATACATTGGTCAACTCAACAGTAGTATTGACTTTCTTAGTTTGACAGCCAGTAGCTCTACTATAAGTATGGATTTTCTTTATGTTAAGATTACCAGGGGACTTGATGGCACTTTTACTTCTGAAATCTATAGGAAAAGTTGCCATAGGAATACGTTTGTCCATAGACAGAGTATGCATCCTGGGCACATTTTTAATAATGTTGTGACAGCACAGATGTTAAGAACATCCAGATTGACAACAGGTGACTCCACCTTCTCTTGTGAATTGAAACATATGGAACAGCGATTCCTTGAGAGGGGCTATAATAAGAAAGAAATTAGCTTGGTTACAGCTTGAGCATATACATCTAGAACTCAGGAAGGTAAGCCATATCTCTCTTCACCCACTCAATTTTGCAAACAGAAAGTGATCAACTGTAAACTGAGAGTACCAGTTACTTATGCCAGCAACATTAGATTGTTGAAGGACATCTATGCTAAACACTGGGATATACTTAGATATAATGAGAGAGTGGAATCAATAGTAGGAGAAGCCCCGAGCTGTATGTATAAGAATAAGAGATTACTTAAGAAATTGCTATGTTATCCAAAGTTTAACTCCAATACTGATACACAGCTTAATATTGGTACATTTCCTTGTCGGGCATGTAACTACTGTCATTTGATTGACAGTAGTGCTGCATTTGAACATCCAGATATGCATAAAAAGATGTTTTTCAGAGCCAGAGCTAACTGCAACACAGTGAATCTAGTTTATTTAGCCTACTGCATGGTTTGCTACTGTTTTTACATTGGGATGACAACATGCAGGCTATGAGACAGGATGAGGGAGCATCAATATGATATCTCCAGGAGAGCTGAGACTAATGCTCTATCTAAGCATATCATGTTACTAGGTGCTCAGCACAATTTTAAGTTTATGGTTGTTGAAACAGTCAATGTGGGTATAAGGGGGGGCCCACATAGAACTAAGGTAGAAAGCAAAGAATTGAACCGGATTATTAGAATGAAAGCTAATATGAGGAAAGGCCTCAATGATAAATTTTCTATTAAACCAGTTTTAATGAATAGGCCCTTAGCCAGATAGATATTAATTATGTTCAGTATTTTTATAATGTTTTTATGAATGAAATGTTCTATATGCATTTATGTATGACATTTTTAATGTTTATATAATGAGTTCTGGGCTGCATTTTTTGGCTGTTGAATGAAATGCCTTATATGTTTCTATGAATGAAATGTTTTTGTATTTATACAATGAGCTTTAAGCTGCATTTTTTGGTGTGGCTTTAAAGGCTCTTGTTAATTCCTAATTGTTTTTGCATGCTAATAGGATGCTCTGCTGTTTAAAAGTACTACAGTTTGGATCTTTATTTGTCTGATGAAGCAGCTGCTGCTGCTGCGAAAGCACTTACTGTTTGTTCTACTGTTTGTTCTGGGATTAAATTCTTGAATTTTACTGCTGTGTTCCACTGCCTCCTTTGACTGTGCTACTGTATGATTTATTTTTTGGAGGATCGGTTTACCTACACCATAGTCTTTTTTCTTTGTTGCACAAATAAATATATTATCTTAGTGTTGTTGTTTCCCCTAATCTAGTTCCAGTTTGATCCATGTAAGTTTATTCTAGTATTGCCTGTTGTCAGATCCAGTATTTCAAACAATTATTTATCCCCAAAGATCTCTACAACAGAATTTTAAATACACCCTTAAATATATGCTAAGGCAGTGAATATAAGTTCAACATCCCCATCATAGTCTAATACTTAAATATTTTAAAACTGGCTACCCACTTTGTCTACTTTCACAGTAAACTGTTAACTTAATCAGAAACAAAGAACACAGCAGGAAACAAACTTGGAAAGAAGCGGCACATTAAATGAGACTGACTAAGGACTGTATAAATACTTCAAAAAACAACGAAGCTGACTTTGCACTGTTAAAATATTTTTTTTCTCAAATTTCTTTTTTATTTTCAATTAAAATAACATTTACATAATATTTTTAAATATAATTTTAAACAACTATATACAATATTTACAATAGCCTGACTTTCAATTATATACACTGTATGTTATTGAATATAAAATGAACAGATCAGTTATCAGAGATACAATATGGATTACTGCAGAGTGTCCAACAAAGATATAACTTTCTTCCAATGATTATTTACCAATGGCCTGGGATAGATTCGTAGTGTTTTGATTTTTATTTCAATCAATGCAGTTGTCTTCAGTAAAGTGTAGAATTCTTCCAAGGTTGGGGGTGTATTTGAATTCCACCTTCTGGTTAAGCATTTCCTAGATATAGCAAGTATTGTCCATAACAAATACATATGTGTCTTATTCAGGTAGGGACCTTCATTTACATTTAGTATTATCAATATATTAGTTAAGGTAAAGGATTCATTAAATAAAGCTTGTAAAAAAATGATTGATTCCATTCCAGTATGATTTAATTTTATTACATTCATAAAAATATGAATCCAGTCTGCTTTATTTGACTTTTCACACCTCCAGCAAAAAACATTTTTAGTAGTACTGATCTTTTTAATTCTATCTGGTGTTAAAAATGCTCCATGTAAGTATTTCCAGTTAAATATTTTCCAGTACTGTGTGTTAGAGGTGTAATTAACTGATAGTAAGATGTTGCTTTTAATTTCTTCTGTTAACTGCAGTGACTGACCTTTTGTTAATAACTGCCAGTATGATGGTTTGGGAATTGTTTTATATGTTATTAACTCTTTATATAGATTTGAAATGGAATTTTTCTTTTCACAACTATTATATATAAATTCATACAGAAAACTTATTAGATTTAGAATATCTTTAAATGAGGAATTATTAATTAAACTGCATAAATCTTGAGTGTACATTAGAGTGCTTTGTAAGGTTAACCAGTCATGTGTTGGAATATTGTAAGCAGATTTTATCATATGTATATCTAAAATATTTAATTTATTTACAGACTGAAACCAGCATAAGAATCCATTTTGTTCCCAGGAGGTTATTGTTTCCATATATATTTTGTGAGGAAAGTTCTTAGTGATGGTAAATGGGGTTAAAAGGTCAAACCAAAATTTTAGATCTATGTTTGCATTGATAAGTTTTCTAAAGGAATTGATGTAATGATTAATCAGTGTTGTTTTAGAAGGTTTTGTTATATTATATTGTATACTTATGCATAGTATGTGCCAGGATTTGTTTGATTTGTCTACTATCATTGTTAATTCTTTCCAGTTGGCAAAATAATTTAGGTTTATCCAGTCTATTGTAGTTTTAAGCACATATGCTTTTATATATGTTTCGATTTCTGGGAAGTTCAATCCTCTTTGTTATCAGGGTCTAATGTGAAAAGTTAGAGCTACTCTATTCTTTTTGGGATACCATAAAAATTTTATTAAACATGAGTTTATTTCTTTAAGAATGCATCCTTCAGGAATTAACTGTGTTGCTAATGCTACATATAGTATTTTTGGCAATAAGACTATTTTTATTAATTGCAATCTGTCTTCAAAAGTTAATATAATTTTGTTCCACTTTTCTATATATATTTTTATTGTTTCAAGAATGTTTTTATAATTTATTAATATTGTTTTGTTTATATTATTGCATAACACTATTCCTAAATAATTTAGCGCTTATTGGGGACCTGGTGAGCAAGGGAGCAACCAGCCCCAAACTGACTGTGATCTCTGAGTGCACTTAAGGGAAATTGTACTTTACTGTGTGTATTAGTTATCCTTTCCTCCTCTATAAGACAACCTCACTGGTGTTAGTGGTAAGGATCGAGGCTCCTTGATTGCTGGGCCAGGGCACAGGTGTCACAAGACTATAACATCAAAAGATGAAGGATAGTATTAAAATGAAAGAAGGAAAGGAAATTACATAGCCAAGGTAGGAGAGCAAAAAATTACTGGAGTGGAGAGGGAGAAAAACATAGGAGAATGAGAGTGGTGAAGTGAATGTAGATGTGATGGTGAAAGCCAAATATAATAAGTTCTCATGGAAGGTGAGAGACTATTTATGTGGGGTTTGAGAATTCTACTTCTATTTTGTTGTTTTGGGTTACAAAGTTACCCTGGAGGTAAGCATGGACAGAGCCAAGTCTCCTTTATAAGTTCTCTCAGGCTACTTTTGAAAGGTGTTAGTTTGTTTCACCATTTGAATCAAAGTAGTAGATCATTTCATACCTTGGATGCATAGCTTGAATATAAGGAGTCTGTGTTGTTATTAAATTTAGTAATTTTTAGCACTTTTTTTTTACTTGGGTGAAGCTTTCTAAGTGAGAAGTAACACAGAGGGATTTTAGTCAATGATGAGCAGTTTTGTGGCTTATGAATGAGGTTGTGGGCTGAGAGTAACTGATGGTAAGTGACGTAGTGTGGTAATTCGAACCAGCTGAGTTGTTTTAGAGAGTTACAGTGGGTTCTATTTGACTGATTTGAAGTGAACCTGGCAATTTTCTTGTAGCATACTTCTAGTTTTACTTTTTGATTGGTCTGTAGGTTTACAAGTATTGATGAAGCATAAATGGGAGTTGGGAGGAGGTATGATGATGCAAGTGACTTCCTGGTGGAATACATAAGGTAAAGTTTTGCCCTGCTTAGTACACTTAGATTTTGATGTGTTTTGTTCATGGTTTATTGTATGTGCAGGTCGTATTTTAAGTTCTTGCCTGTGGTAACTACAAGAAGTTCCGAATTCAATATTTTTTTAAATTTGTGGTACCATTAGCAGAGATGATAGTAAATTCTTGTTTCTTCTCAGATAATTGCTTTGGCGTGAAAAATCATTAACTTGCTTTTCTTTGGGTTTCAGAGCAGCTTTGCCTTAGTAAGCTAGGATTCAATTGAAGAGAAGAATTCTTGGTTGATTTCTTGCATTTTGTATAGGGTAGGGGCATGAAAGCTAAGTGTTGAATTGTAGGCATATTGCACTATGGAGACATGTTTAGCTGCAGTAGAGAGGTTATTTCTGAATATGTTAAATAGTAGTGGACCAAGTATTGAACCTCGGGAACTCAAAAGAGACTGGAAGGAAGGATGAGAACTATGTCTGACATATTACAGCCTGTTGTCTGTTGCTAAGATAACTGTGGAACTAGAACAGTGAAGAGTGAAAGAGACCAATGACAGTTCATATAGTAGTTTTTGGTGAAAAACAGTGTCAAAAGTTTTAGACAGGTCTAGAAATAGTGAAAGACTGTTACCAATGTTTATGTGGAAGTGAATAGTGTTGGTGAAGTTTAGTACAGCAGCAGTGCTGCTATGGTTAGGGCAGAAGCTGTGCTGGGTTAGACAGAGAAGTCTATTCTCTATGATGTGTAGAAGAAGTTATATCTGCAGTCATTTTTCTAGGATTTCTGACAAAGGAGGTAGTATAACTATAGTACAGTAATTGAATAGTTAAGTGGACTTCCCTCCTGCATAGAGTAGTCTAATATAGGATTTTTTCCCATAGGGCTGGGCATGGTTTTCTGAATTAAATAGTCTATTTTTGAAGAGTGATAGAGAGGGAAGAGAGGAGAGGTCACTGGGGAGAAGATTCCAAGTTTTTCCAACAGAGTTGATCAAGATGGAAACTAGGCAGTCAAGTACGTCTGCTGCTGTTTGTTGTATTCTGTAGTAAGGTTGTCAGCAGCTTGAATAGTAGGTTTTAAGTTATGGTGGGACTTTCTAATGATTGAAGTCTCTTTATTTTTATGCATAATTCTTTCTCTCCCAAACCCAGATAACACAGAAGCCTATGTGCAGGTGTACACAAAAGCCCTGCATGATTATATAAACAACTGCACAGAAACGGCAGTATCAGACCAAAATAAAACTAGGACAAACCACAAAAACAAGCGGTGAACTCCTGGTATAAATAGTTTGTACAGCAAAAGAATGAAAGAAAGAAAGAAAATCCTGTCTAGAAGTACCAGAGCCTGCCTAAATCTAAATTCAAAAGAAATGCATAATCATGCCCTTTGAGAAGTCAAATACCCCATGCAAATTGCAACATTAAAAGCCCTCCTATAAGAGTGAACCAAGAAGTGAGAGATCTAGGTACACAGAGAGATAGTAGCCTGAACTTTTACCACCATGTGCCCACAGTGGTGAGGAAGTTCTATGTGCTACAGCTTATAAGTAAAGGCATGGCATCCAGATCCAAGGAAGTTATAGTTCCACTGTACTCGGCCCTCATCAGATCAATAATTAATACAATGCACCTTTCAGCATGTACTTAACCAGGCACTTGCAACAAGTGGAGAGACCTCAGAGATTCCTTGCAAAAAATACAGGGTGTAAACAACATGTCCTATGTGGCTCGACTAAAAGCCCTATCCCTTTACTCTGTCTACTACCAACTATTAAGGGGTGATCTATACCTAACCTACAAGGAACTCTAAAATCCAGCCCTGACTGAACTGTTATACATTTACAAGACAAAATGCACAAGGACCACTCTCAAACTAAAGATCTAAGCCTAGGCTGTGACACTAATAAAACTTGATGGAGAGACAGGTGTGTGTCTCGGATAGTACCCTTTGTTTGGAACAGGCTTCCTATTCTCATAAAGCAGAGCCTTTCCTTGACCCTCTTCAAACGTAGTTTGGATCAATGGATAGGGAATCATACATTCACTCATGTAGTGGTGCCCATGTCCTTTACGGACAGGGGCAGTCTATAAAATACTCAAAGGCATAGACTCAAAGCTAAGCCATCCACTAGCCCTTAGAGATCAAAAATTGAACATACCTTGGGTAAAAAGGCTTTTAAGGGCTCTTGAACTGTAAGCCTAGTAGTCTCCTATGAACCAATGAACTTTTAGTTGAATGAAAGTATCAGGAAAAGTTATAAAGAAGATCCTGCATGGAATGCTTGTTGCATTTTCAGAGGTTAACAGTCTCCATTATACCATCCAGCATGGATTCACAGCCAGAAAGAGCTGTGAGTCAAACCTGATCCAGTTTTATGATTTAGTTACCGATGGGTGTGACAGTGGAGACATAGACTATAAAGACCTAATCAGAGGGGGCTTTAACTGTCTCTTGCAACAGAAGCTGATAGGAGAGCTGGAGAAGTTGAGAGTAGGACCAAGACTGAGGAATGGATAGCCGCACAGCACCAGAGTAGGATACAGGAAGTTGTGATGCGAGAGAGATGGTATTAAGAGTTACAGGAGTAACTAGAAGAATATGACAATAGTTTGCCCTGTATGCAGTACTCTTCATTGTGTTTGTCTCTGGCCTATCGAAGAGAACACAGAATGGATTTGACATTTGCTGATGACTCAAGGGTAGGTGCAGCACTGCAATATGGGGGAGAGTCAATTAAAGAGCTTAGAAAGTGCATTACTGTTATGGATCTCTTCATTCATTTGATCACAATATGATATCCAAGGTTTACACAGTAATTTAAAAAGATGTCATTACTGGGCTTGTGAGTGTGTGTGTGTGTGTGTGTGTGTGTGTGTGTGTGTGTGTGTGTGTGTGTGTGTGTGTGTGTGTGTGTGTGTGTGTGTGTTCATTAATAAATACTTGGATAGCTTACAATTTTGATGTAAAAATAATTCTTTTAACAACTACATTTCTTACAGCATCTTTGAAACATTAAATGGAGGAACTATTTTACATCAAAATATAAAAAACAAAATGTATATACTATGAATTAAAAAAATACATAGGAAAATGAGAGTGCTTGTTTTCAAAGCACATTAATGCCCTCTGTGATGAGCATGACATGGAAACAACATGCCTTCTAAGGTTGGAGAGGACCTTCTTCTGTGACTTCACAACATCCTTGGGTGGTCTATTACTTTTCTGTTAAGTTCACTCAGTCATGCAGTGCTGTTTGTTTACCATATTTGTTGTGGCTGGTAATCCATGCCATTCAATGCCATCTAGTATTACATTATACTTATCTAAATCTGCAGAAGCATGGTAGCAGAAGGCAGTCTCAACTATTCTAAAAGACAATTAATTGCAGTCTCAACTATTCTAACAGACAATTAATTGTATTCCATACTTGCAAAATCAGTAGTAGTATGCCTTTTACACAAACACAATAGCACTGTAATTAATAGCACAGAATTTAGCTGTGGCTATTTTCTCCATTCTAAATGCATACTCCATGTGATTCAGATGCAGCTTTCATCTTGTGGTAGGTTATTTTGTGCAAAATGTATTCACAAACCTGGGTGGGGAAATTCAGAGAAAGAATGATCATGATTGCAGAAACCTGAGAAATTCCATTGTGTACATAACATACAAATGTCTGTATAATGACATGACAGTGAACAACAGTATTGAAATGAGGGCAACTAAGAATGCAGATAGCAGGTAAAGAATATGGCAGAGCAATTCAAAAACATATATATTGTTCAGGATGACACTCACTACAGGGCTGCTGACTGCGGTTAAAACATGGAGTTAAGGCAGATCATGAAAACATGCCTGGGAGTAGCCTCCACACTAGCAAATCTGTACATGCAAGACGGTTTTATCACTGTGGGTGCTCTGTGTATTGCACACCACTGTCCTTGGCAGCACTATGTCACTATAACATCTGTCAGCACCTAACATATCTATCATGCGCTAAATGAAACAGAAATTGTAGACTGGTAATGTGTGGACAGATGCACCAAAAAAGGATGCATGAAATGTGTTGGCTTTATAAGCAGACCCATGGGCTGAACAGAGTACCTCTTCCTTTGGACACCAAAGTATGTATGGTTTTAAGAATTTTAGCTACAGGGACCTTTTAGCAACCAATGGAGATATAGTAGTTGTATGCCAGGCAACTGCCTCAAGGATACTTAACCATTTCCTTGGTTGTATGCTTCAGCATGCTAGGAAGCATATGTAGTTTCCATGTAGCAAAGAAGATAGAGCCAACACCATGCAGGCTTGCAGGCTTTGATATGGCATTCTGCATTTCTCTGAGGTACTGGGAACCATGAACTGCACCAACACTGCAATAAAGGTGCCACCTTGGGACCATCAACGAAAGTATATTAACTGTAAGAGGTTCCTCTCTATTAACTGTGAGGTGGTTGTTTATCATACATATGGTATAACATATAGTATGTCTGTAGGCCACAAAGGCAGTACCCATGTGCCTATACTTGGAATTCATGCAGGGTGAATTTGTTGAGTGACATTTTTTTGCTGATGCTAGATGGGACCTAGACCCATGCTTAATGACAAGTACTAGAACTCCACAGACTGAATCAATGAATAGCTGCAATGCTGTCCTGTCATATAACATGGCCCTTGAACATTCGTTTGGCCTGCCAAAGGCCTGATTCCACTTTCTGGATGTATCTGTGGAAGCAAAGCAATAAGGCCATGCGACATGCAGTAAACTCTTTGCAGTCTTTTCAATGCTATATGACATCATTATATGCACAAATTACAGCAAAGCAGAAACATTCAGGGGGAATATGTCCAAGACTCAGCAGGGAAGGTGGTGTGGAATGATGAGTCTGATGAGGAACTGGCTGCAGGAGAGAACTATGTCAGATGGTGGCAGCTGCAGCATGCCGTGCTACTGACTAATAGGCAGCATCTAATTCATAACTATGAAACATACTAAAGCATTTTACAGAACATTAATCTGATCCATTCAAACTTAGAACAAGGGCATGCTATGCCATGCATAGATGGGCCCCATTGTATATCAGGCTTAGGTTATGCAAGTAGCACGGTATAAAGGCCGGCCACAGTTATCAACAACAGACATTGGATGGGTAGGAAGGTGCTTTTGTATATGTGCATGTGTGTGTGTGTGTGTGTGTGTGTGTGTGTGTGTGTGTGTGTGTGTGTGTGTGTGTGTGTGTGTGTGTGTGGCAAGTGGATGTGGAAACTACTCATGGTAGAGCATGTTTTGTGCTGCGAACTAGCTTTAGCTGATGTTATTGTTCTGTGCCAGGGTCTTCTGGACCATTCAAGGGCACCCATGGGACATGTGTGCACTGACTGTAAACACCACCACACTTAGAAGATGTAATATTATATGACTATAGAATAGTGACTCATGCTTTGGCTGGCCTTGGCACAACCACTCTACCTATATGTACATCCTCATTGTAATGTACTTTCCACATTACTTGATGATACAGGGGAAGTGTTGCCATTGTGTCTTACTGACTGTGGTCTTCCCCTTCCATGGCAACCCTCTCCACTGCAGCTGTATTGCTCACTGATCTAACATAGGTTCATAGGTTCATAGGTTCATACTAGGCTATCTGCCCTAGGGCATTTATAAGCCTAGCCAGAGTGTGTGTGTGGCTTTCACCACCCCTTAGGATGAGAATACTATACCCATTAGTTTGCTGTGCCTCTGTCCAGCAGTGACACAGAGATGATTCCCGGGGTAAACCTACGATCTCCCATCCAGTCGTCAAGATTTCTCTTGAACAGAGTCAGTGAGGGGCTCTGCCTCACATGGACTGGGATTCTGTTCCATAGTGTAGGGAGTCTCTGGGTGATGAATCTGTCCCTCCAGCACGTCCTATTTATATCCGTGTTGAGGTTTAAGTCTCTTGCTCTCGTGGCTCTGGTGGATTTGGATTTTTTGAGGTGGAGCATGTCCATTAATTCCGGGTTGGACATGGCCTTGTATGTCAGGCACAGATCACCTCTGAGCAGACGGTATGCGACTGAATAGAGCTGGAGTTTCTTTAGTCGGGCATCGTATGACATATATTTGAGCCCCTTTATCCTTTTGGTGAGGAACTTTTGGGGTCTTTCCAACTGCTGCAGGTGTCGGGTAAGGTACATTCGAATGGGGCGTTGTACTCAATCATTGGTCTGATAAGTGAAGAGTACAGGGTACAATGACCTCTCCTGATCTGGATGTGAATCCTTCATGATCAGGTGGGCAATGTAGAAGGTCTTCCTAACCACTTTGGCAATGTGAGTGTCAAAAGAGAGGTTACTGTCAACTTGGGTCCCCAGGTCCCTGATAACTTCTTCCGTGTTTAATGGATTACCACCTATGTGGTAATTAGGGGTTACCTTGTTTTTCCCAAAGGGTATGACTATACATTTTTTGGCATTTAGCTTAAGGCCATGGCTCTGGCACCAGTTATCCATTTCTATGAGACCTCTCTGGAGGATGTCTGTGTCTGATGGAGTGTCAATTATGGTGCCCAGTTTGCAGTCATCTGCAAATTTTGTCAGCCACAATCCCCCTATGTTTGCCTGCACTTCAGAAAAATAAATGCCGAACAAGAGGGGACTCAGGACATGTGACATTACATGCATTACCTGTCCACATTGTTTACCTTGGTGCATATGTTCTATTTGGGAGGTGGAGGCTACCAGTTGTGGAAGGTGGGGGCATGTTTGAGTAATTGTTGATGAGGAAGTATCTTGAATTATGATCTTGGGAGAGTGAAGGTAACAGTTTTGGATGGTTGTGTTAGGGGCATGTACTAACTAGTACTTGTGTTTATAGTGGCACCAGAATGCCCCTGTTTCACTTCACAAGCTCCCACTGTTGGTCATATGTTCCTTTTACATGCACATGTTTAATTGCTACAGCCATGGCATGTGGGCTGGTGTGTACCGCTTCCATGTACAGTGCTTGCAGGTGATTCACAGAGCCCATAGTCCTCACATTGGTAGGGAATTGTGATGCACAACAGTACCACGCCACCACTTTATTATATACATGTGTTCATACAGTCATTTCAGTGGGATGTGTGCCATGGCGCACATGCCTGCACATCTTCCTACAGAGCTGTGGGATTATTCAATTCAGCAGGCCACTTTCCTTATCAGATTAAGAAAGGGCACAGTCAGGTTGCTTCTCCTGTGGCCTCTGGCTGCACACCAGAGAGGAATGCTATTGTTTGGAGTTTGCATTTTGCTATGTAGTGACAGTTGATGGAGTGGCAACCAGAAGCCCACTGTGGCCACTTGGGAGGGGTCTTGTAGTGCTTTAATAATTGCAGCACTGCCTGGGTCTGGCTTCTCCACCTTTGATGGGGTCCTGTGGGAAGGGGGGGGTCAAGGTGCTGACTAATCTCTTTCTGGGTCTATGGTTATATGAGTAAAAAGAAGGGTTATAACCTCCCTAGTCTCCATCTTGGTGTTACTGTTCCTTGTGTGTCACTTCCTTCACCTGTTTGTTGTCCAGTCCTTCTCATTGCCAATGTCCTCCCTTTTTCTACACATCTATCCACTTTACCTAAACTGTCAGTATCCCCATCTTCATCATCTCTCACTTTACATTGACATCTTCTCCATCTTTCCTTCTTAACAAAAAAAGGGAGGGGGCACATACCACAGAGAAAATAAGTATTTCCTTCCTTCCCCTCACCACTCCCATTCTTACCTCCTTGGTTTCCTACCATCTATTCCTCTGCTTGATGTCTCCTATTCAAACTTTCCTATATACACATTTCCATCCCACTCCCATTCTTACCTCCTTGGTTTCCTACCATCTATTCCTCTGCTTGATGTCTCCTATTCAAACTTTCCTATATACACATTTCCATCCCACTCCCATTCTTACCTCCTTGGTTTCCTATCATCTATTCCTCTGCTTGATGTCTCCTATTCAAACTTTCCTATATACACATTTCCTTCCCACTCCCATTCTTACCTCCTTGGTTTCCTATCATCTATTCCTCTTCTTGATGTCTCCTATTCAAACTTTCCTATATACACATTTCCATCCCATTTAAATGAATACAGTAGATATAATCATTGCTGTAGGCCCTTACTGTGGCCTGCAGGTTTTCTCATAGTGCCACTTTGTAACTCATTTGTACCCCAGGATTCAATAAACTCCATGCAGGAATAGTGATACTCCTGCATGGAGCGAACTGTGTCTGTTTACCCTTAGCTTTAACAGTAATGTGCCTTACATATTCATTAAGGTGCGCTGCTGCTAAGACTAAATGGACACAAAGACTACTGAGTGCAAGGGGTGTGTTTAAGTAGTGCACACACATCTAACACATCCTTTGCACTCAGAAAGTGATGTATGGCACTTTCTAAAAGCATTTCAGTATCCACGGACACTGAAATCAAATATAATTAGTAAAACAGTGTCCACAGACACTGAGGGGAGCAAGAAATCAATGCAAGGGATGTGTGACAGGTTCTGTCACACACCCTCTTCATTGTCAAAGTGCCATATGGCAGTTTGCAAGCACATTCAGTGTCCATGGACACTGAAAGCAGGAAGTCTGGATTGGAAGTAAAGCAGGGGGTGTGTGACAGGTACTTTCACACACACCCTGCATTGTCAAAGTGCCATACGGCACTCTGCAGGTGCTTTCAGTGTCCCAGTGTCCGCATACACTGAAAGCACCCATCTCAATAGGAAGCAATGTAGGAGGTGTGTGACAGGTACTGTCACACACACCCTGCATTGTCAAAGTGCCATACAGCACTTTGCAAGTGCTTTCAGTATCAGCAAATACTGAAAACACCCATCCCAATAGGAAGCAATGCAGAGGGTGTATGACAAGTACTGTTACACACCCTCTGCATTGTCAAAGTGCCGTATGGCAATACCCCTCAACTGTATATGTTTTTGAAGAATGCCCAGACGTCTGCCTCACATACCTCTCAATCTTCTAGAGCAAGAAAGCTGTACAAAGCCATAAATAATGGGGGCACAAAAGTCCAAAAATAGGGACACTTTTTAAATATTGCACTTACAAACTTGGAAAATTGATAGAATAAAAGGTTTGCATTAGCACAGATTTCCTGAAGGGTATGAAGTCTGAAACCCAAATGTCTGCCATTGTCAAAGTACTGTACGTCCATACCCCTCAACTGTACAGATTTCCACAGAATGCACAGATGACTGCCTCATATAACTCTCAACCTCCTAGAGCCAGAAAGCTGTACAAAGCCATAAATAATGGTGGGACAAAGGCCCAAAAATAGACACACTTTTTAAATACTGCACTTACAAACTTGGAAAGTTGATAGAATAAAAGGTTTGCATTTGCACGGATTTTCTGAAGGGTATGAAGTCTGAAACTCAAATGTTTGCCATTGTCCAAGTGCCATATGGCCATACCCCTCAACTGTACAGGTTTCTGTAAAATAACCTGGTGCCTGCCTCACATACCTCTCAACCTCCTAGAACATTAAATCTGTACAATGCCATACATAATGGGGGACAAAGGCCGAAAAATAGGGACACTTTTTAAATATTGCACTTACAAACTTGGAAAGTTGATATAATAAAAGGTTTGCATTAGCACAGATTTCCTGAAGGGTATTCACTTCGTTTATGGTGCGCAGGGTCCTGGGTTTGAGCCTTGCAGAGGCTGTTTATTTCTTCAAGAGAAACCTTTGACGAGTGGATGGGAAACAGAAAGTTTACCCCAGGGTTCACTTCAGTGGCTTTGCTGGACACAGGCACATGGAACTAATCTAAAGGGGTGGTGAAAGCCAGCACATTCTGGCTAGGCTTATAAATTCCTTCGGGTAGATAGCCTAGTACCTACCTATGAACCTATGAAGTCTGAAACCCAGATGTCTGCTATTGTCATCAAAGTGCCGTATGGCTATACCCCTCAACTGTACAGGTTTCCGCAGAATGTCCAAATGCCTGCCTCACATACCTCTTAACCTCCTAGAGCAAGAAAGCTGTAAAAAGCTATAAGTAATGGGGGGAACAAAGGCCCACAAATAACAACACTTTTTTAAATATTGCACTTACAAACTTGGAAAGATGATAGAATAAAAGGTTTGCATTAGCACATATTTCCTGAAGGGTATGAAGTCTGAAACCCAAATGTCTGTCATTATGTTCTGACTTAAACCCCAAGTGATTTTCCAATGATTTGCTAGAAAACCACAGTCACACTTTCTAAGTTTGTAAGAGCAATAATTAAAATCTGTTCCTATGTCTCCCCTTACAATTTCCCTTACTGTGACTGACAAGGAGTACAAATACATGTAAATAAAATGGGTTAATTCATTTTTTTTTCCATTCTCAGGTATGTTTAAGAGTAGCTGAGTGTGTGTGCACATCATGGCCCTTTGCTCATCATTGCTTAAACATCCCATAGGAAACAAAAATATACAGCTAAAATCCTACTGCTGAGATAGCATAGTGGTTATAGTACCAGCTTTGTATGCAGGCATTCATGATTCATGTACCAAGACAAGCACTTTATTTTTACATGGGAAAGCAGTGTTACAGTTGTTATTTTTATTTTAAATTATATAGCAATTGATATTTGTCAACCAGGTTAGTGTAGCTGGTCTAAAATGGAAGTATGAGTGCATATAACATGTGAAATCACCCAGGTATACACAAGTGTCGCATACAGTATAGTTACACCCCATGGTAATGTAATGAAAGCACGTAGAGGGACGTCATGTAAAGTAAATCATATACACTCACTAGTATGTCAGTAATGATTAATTAAGTCATTATTGTGACATTTTTTAAAAATGAAAAGTGAGCAATGGTCAGCAATGGTCAGTCAGCTAGTTTAAGCATTGCTTAGACATAAATACTAAGCAGCAGTCAGCTCAGCTAAGTGGATTTGTGCACTGTTAAGAAGTGTCAGCAATTACCCCTTTAAGCACTGTTCAACTCAGCTTAGTGGATTTGCGCACTGCTTAGCTGAGCTTAGCATTTTCAAATTGGTCCAATGACATCAAAGGGTGGGAATATAGCCTTATTTAAATGGTGCAGGTGGGAATACAGCCAGAATCTGTTGTAGCTTGCTCTAAGTAGGAACTATGTTACCTGTTGGTGAGGGCTTGTGTTTTTGGGCGCAGCGTTGTGGCATTTTGGAGTCCAGAGTCATGGCTGTTCTCCTTGCAGCAAACCATGATGACAGACTGCTGCAGGGCCAGTACCAGGGCTCATAGTATAAAGTGGATGCCTGGGACCATCTGGCATGTGATCTCACCAGTACCACTGGCATTCCCCTAACTGGTGAGCAGGTACCGCATCACTATGCCGATTGAAAGTGGAGGAAGAGGACACTCTTGGCCCAGTGTATCCAAGACACTCAGGACAACCATACTCCAGCAGTTTGTAAGTATCTCAGCTATAGCTGTACAAAATTCTAGCTTGAGTATGTGATAGACATGTTTGCATAATGTTTGTTTTCTCCCCCTACAGCTGCAGCGGAGAGGGCTAACAATGCTGAGGCCCATGTGGACAGACTCACAAGGCTGCACTGACACTGGTGAGTACAGATCTACCTTGCAGTATATAGTGAAATAAATAAGAAGGAGTAAATTGTTTATTGTGTTCTGTGTCTAATGATTAAAGAAACATTTGAAAGACTAATAATCATCTATAGCATATGCAGTAGTAGAGCACTGTGTCATACCACCAACTGTTGTGCTTATTCTGGTATGTTGTTGTAGAAATAGAATGTGTACAGGTTCTGCACAGAAAATATGGCTTTGACAGCTTGAATTAACAGAGGTTGTTCTGAGAACCAGCTAGCATGCAAAACAGTAGATTGTGGAGTTCTAAATCAAGATATGCATGAAATATGACATATGTTATGTACTAAGATCCGAACCCTGAATACTAATGTCAAATGTATTACAGTGTGTCCCCTGCTGCAGTGCCTTGTGTTAACTTTGCTTTCCAGATCATGTCATTTCAAAGGGTTACTACACAGTACACTAACTGTCATGCATGAATCTCAGGATTAGATTCAGAGGTTCATAGGTAAGTACTAGGCTATCTGTCCGAGGGCATCTATAAGCCTAGCCAGAATATGTTGGCTTTTGCCACCCTGTTAGATTAGTTCCCTGTGCCTCTGTCATGCAGAGCCATTAGTTCCCTGTGCAGAGCCACTGCAGTGATACCCTGGGTAAATTTTCTGTTTCCCATTCACTCGTCAAGGTTTCTCTTGAAGAGTGTTAGTTAGGGGCTCTGCCTAATGTAGATTGGAATCTTACAAGGTAAGACTGTCTAACCCACAGAGTATTAGGAAGAAAACAGTCAAACAAGAAACAGCAGTTTCCCAGTATTTCAGTGTGATGAGAAACAGCCTTGTAGTTCATTTTAGCACACACAGACATGATTCGAATCCAGGGAGTGGTACTGAGATAGGTGCATATATACACTCAATAAATCTTGAATATCTGTAGAAACAGTCAGATAGTGGTAACAGATATTTTCTCCACAGGTCTTACAGATAATGAAATATTTGTAGTTGCTGTTGAAGGGTTTAACAATACACCATGTACAACTGTCCCACTGTACAACCCCATGCCTGAAAATGATAGCATGATAGGAACATACACCATGTCCTCTTCCCGATACGTCTCTCTCAAGTGTCACACTGTCACAACTAGTAGTCATTGCTGCCAATCACCTTGGACACAGATAGGAATCCAGGTAAACTATGCTAGCAGCAGACTCACACAAGATCATTGCAGGGTACCCCTTCTTTGTCAAGTATGTAACCCTGACATGTACAAGCCCCCTCCAGTAACGTAGCCACAGTTCAATCAGTCTGTCCCATACCATTATATGTTGACAGTCTAACAGGTATGTATGTGCCACAGAAGCTATGGGCCATAGGTAGATGAAAAGTGATGGCAGACCTGTAGAGCACTGAGCAGTACTGTTGTGAAAAATAGAAGCAGGTACAGTTGTTAATGGAGTTTTTATTCTCTCCCCCCACCTGTCATCTGCATCAATAATTATTATTCATATACTATGGGTATTGTGTTCTCAAAACATATTGTTGGGACATGTGTTCTATTATTGTTCATGTATTTCATTGGTTGCATATAACATATCTTGTTCAAATACCATTATTGGTGGCCTGTTGCTGTCAGTGTAACTTGCATGCTGTTAAAATGCTTACTGTTGTTCCATTGATGCATGTGTTCTGTTTGCTATGCAACTGCTTCAAATCTGTTGGTTTGGGTTAATTGGGAACACCCACACATGTAGTTTTAACTAATTTTGAAATGTGTTGTTCATGACTAACCAATATAGCTTGGAAAACCACAACACCATAGCATGTTTGGGAAGGCAGATCCAGGTGGATCTGCCTGTCCCACTCCATCTAGTTGTGGCACCAGGCACTAGCACATCTGGGACCCAACCTGGGACATCCTCCTCTGCTGGTCCTGTGCACCACCTTCAGGTGGAACCACCTCAAGGGATGGTGCCCATCCCCCCTCGGGTGCAGACACAGTGAGGAACCCATCACCCGTAGAGCGTTCCAGGGTATGGTGCACGGCATCATCCACTCTGAGTTGGGTGAGCAGCTACACTAGATGGAGAGCTGCCTGGTGCAGCTGTGAAGATGCAGTGGTGGCTGCCAATGGGTGGGGACCTCAGTCCCACTGTATCCATTTGGTGGCTCATGGGACTCTGATTCCCAACCACCCTCCCCATCCAAGGTGTTTACCCACTCATTTGTCATATACCACCCTTGTCTGCTGTCTTGTGTGTCTTGTCTCTCTGCAAATGCTACCTATCCTACCCAACCTACTTTTCCAAACATACCTACAGCCCTTCTTCAACATTCCATTCTCACCTAAAAAAAAGCACATCTGTAGCACAAAAAAATCATTGCCCCATATATAGCTCTACATTATTCCCACATATACAGTGAAATTAATCAATCTACCCACAAATTATTTTGCAAATGGCTGTTGCCAATATCCCTTCCTGTGGAGTGTGAGGCTGTAAATCCCAAATTCTACACATTATTCACAGCTGTTGTTGCAGAAGAAATGTAGAACTATAATCCTTTCCTGTCCCCATCCTACACATCCCTAGCTGGTTTTCCTAATATTTTCCCCCTGCTTGCCTCATTTAACAACTTTCCTATCACCCTTTTTCTTTTCTTTAATTAAAATGAGTGCAGGTGTAAGCGGGAGTAAGTGGTGCTAAGTGAAGTTAAGAGGACTTATCCGTCTGTTAACATCATTTAGCTTTCCACAAAACTGGACAAACCCACTTACAACTGCTTAAATGTGCCTTAATCACTATGTTTCCATCAGCCCTTGTTCTGCCCTGCAAAACAAAATAATCAGCCTAACCAAGTCTTGAACCCTGGACTCTGTACACTACAGTCAGAGCAATGTACCACTACAACATTTAAGCTGTAAGACTGTCTGATACTTTTTTAAACATATCATGCAGTAGAGTCATTCACCGCAAGAGGTTCTCCCGTTCGATTCTTGGCTGGGCTTGGGAGTGCCTTCTGTGTGGAGTCTGCATGTCCTCCCCGTGGTTGGGTAGCATTTGAAAGACATGCGTGCGTAAATGGGCGTGCCTTCATTGAAGGTTGGGCGTCAAGCTGGCACCTCGGCGTTTTTTAAAAATCTACTGCCAATTATTAGCAGACCAGAGTTCTGCTGTGGTGACGCCCTACCAGGAAAAGCCGAAAGACAAACAACAACATCATGCAGTAGAGTCATTCAACAGTAGGGAAAAAATTCTGAGGAATCAGTCAGGTCTTGCAAACATATATATATATATATATACATATATGCATATACACACATACATATATGTGTATGGAGATCCCTATATATGAAAACATAATATATATATATATATATATATATATATATATATATATATATATATATATATATATACATATATAGATAGATAGCTATGTATAGAACACGTAGTGCAGTGATACCTCAGAACCATACCTCTCAACCTCTTAGTGCAAGTGCAAGAAGTCTGGACAAAGGCTGTCAAAATGGGTGGATAATGGGCTGAAAATAGGGACATATTTTAAATATCACAAAGTTGCTAGAGTAACATTGCTTGTTGCAGCATACATTTTTCAAAGGATATGAGGTCTGACATTGAAATGCATGTTATTATTTATTGACAGAAATCCTCAGATCACCACAGTGATTTATCAAAAAATACAAATAATTTGGGGAACTGAACAAAAATATGAGCCAAAACCCTGGACATTCTGTGGCAATCCAGGCATATGAGAGGTATGCTCAGAACTCTTTAGTGCAACGAATCTGGACCAAGCCTGACAGAGGCATGAAAATAGGGACATATCTGAAATATTTGAGTAGATAAGCTAAGAAAGTTGCTGAGTAATACCATCTGTTCTAACATATATTGTCTGAAATATCACAAGTCTGGGACTCAATTGCTTCTCATTAGTGACACCAATCTGCACATCATCCCACTGATTTGTCAAAAATACACAACAGTTATGGGGACCAGACCAAAGATATGAGCCAGACAACTGGATGTCCTACGAATATGTGGACATAACATAACATTAGGGAAACTGCACTGAGCTGCCAAGCATGTAACCAAGCACCGTACAAACTACAGTCAGACTGATACAACACTACCCCAAATCAGCTATGGGGAATTACACATGCATTTGAAAATATATCAGGCAGTACGGGGATGTAACAGTAGTGAAAAACAGACACTGGTGTGAAAGTGGATACCCACAACCAATTGCACCACAGTAACAACAACATACCGGTAAGCCAACTGAACACTACAGTATAATGGCTGTATGAACAAATATATCCTGTCACTCACACATTACCCCTACATATACTGCCTCAAGTCACAGTGTAGTAGGAATCCTGAGGTAGTACAGGACATGTCTCAGTCTGTCCCTACAAACATATACAGCCGATAGACCACCAGAAACTGGAGTAGCATGCACAGTCAGATAGAAAATGACCCATGACACTCACATCTATCCCCCTCCCTACACAGCTCAACTAACATTTACACACTACACTGCTACACAATCCTGTCAGTCTGTTAACAATGGCCAGATATACACAGACATCTCAACTGTACAGATTCCCACAGAATGTCCAAGCTTTGGCCTCATATATATGGCCTCTTCCTCATAACATGTCCAGGATTCTGCATACATCACTGGGATGATATCAGGAATGAAGGCACTAAATAATGATATGCCATACCTATCAACCTCTTACTGCATGACATCTGGACAAAGCCTGTCATAACTGGGGGACAGAGGCCCAAAGACAGGGGCATATTTGAAATATTGCTGTTATAAACAGAGAAAGTTACTGGTGTAACAGGGTTTGTTGTGACATATCACATCTGAGGGATATGAAGTCAGAAACACAAATGGATGTTAGCATTTACAGATTGCAATCCTCACAGTATCCTACTGATTTGCCAAGGACAAAAACTGTCTGAGGAACAGACAAAACATAACAGTAAAACCTCTGGCCATTCTGCAGATAGCCCTACAGTTGAGAGTTATGTCATCCACATAACACTGTCAAACCTGAAATCATGCAGAAAATGCATGTTCACACAAACCCTGTTAATCTAGCATTATTCCAACTGTATAACAGCAATAGTTACATTCTGGCCCTATGTCTGGAACCTTCTCTCCCATTTTTTGGGCCATCTCCACGTCGTGTTGTAAGAGGTATTTTCCCCTACCCTCTGTGATGCTGTAGTTCACACACCTCCATGATGTCCTCCTCACAGGCAAGGAAAAGTACTCAATTATAGGAGTGGGTTGCCATGCCATTGGCTATTGAAATAACAGCACAGCTATTCTGCATGCAATTAGCAACAGGCCATCACCTGGTCATGAGCATTACCTACAAAAGGCAAGTTGTTGCCTATGCAAAACAGGTCTATACCTCTACATGTGTAGACAGACAGCAAGACAGAGAGAAAAACAAACAAACGAAATGCAAGAATACTTGGAAAAAAGTATGTCAAACAAGTAAGCAAGTAATGGAATGCAGTAGGGTGTATACAATAATGGGAAATGGGAAGTTAAACAAATATGTCTCAACAAGACTTGCTGTACAGATATATTGCTGAACAGCACCTATGGCCATAGCATCTTGCTCTGTCTGCAGTGACATACATCAAAGCTCAGGCCCCTGAGTCACCCCAGGAAAGGACAGCTCACATATGAGTACTACTGTAGTGTCTGCTGAACAATACTGACTGAAACACTGCTAAGCCAGCTACTGGGATGTCATAAATATTCATATGTTACTTGTGAATACAACTATGATACACATGCTTGTCTTACAAATCTAAGAGATCTATACAGGGTATGTGCATAATAAACTACTCTCACAGAATTGCGTGTTGAACTGCATGTCATATACTGAGCTCATACCATTCAACTATCCAGTTTTCTGCACACTTACCACATGTGCCTCATAGTTGTAGTAATTTCCTCATAGAGTTGTGTTATGTCTGGCATATCATTGGCAAATCTGTGAAGATTGACATCAGAACATAAATGAATGTCGGACATCCTCCAGGGTATTTCTGTGAATGCAAATCCTACTGTGCTATCAACTGACTTAAGTGTGTTACAGCAGTATTTTATAAGGTGTCACTAATTTTGGGCAATTTCCCCCCATTTATGTGTGCTGTCGTCCAGATGTCCTGCTCTAACAGGTTGAGAGGTATGACTGAGCAGCAAGTGTGTAAATACAGTGTGCCAGACTAACATAGAACAGAAATGTATATCAGGTATTACCTGTGCACATGTATGTATGAGTAGGTATAGCTGGAAGTCTCCAAACAACAGACATGAGATGCAAAACATCAGGTAAATAAGCTGTACATGTTGTACACATGTAATCATAGTGTCAGTGCATCCAACAGACATAAATGTCTACAGCTACTGGTTGTTGCATTGCCATGACACAGAAATGGGTACTAGAATAAGCATGATTATCAGGTTGAAATTGGAGAAGTATCCAACTGTGTTATGACCTTGTGTCAATGCCTAATACAAACAGCTATATGAACACCTACATAGCTGTATGGGCTCCTCAATAGCTGACTCATAAAACCTGCCTACACCAAGGTAGAGTAATCCACTTTTGGTGGGCAGCAGCAGCAATATACAAACCACAGGATATATTGCTATATTAGCTGTACAGGGTCAAGTAGGAGCAGACACCAATTTGGAAGCAAGTCCACCTTCTGAGCAAGTATTTAGGTCATAGATGAATCATTGTTAGGCTAACTATGAGTACTAATTGGACACATCTACCAAGGCCAATCACGAGGCTGTCACATATGTCTTCAATCTCAGAGGCAACAGCCCAACCCGCACTGTACTGGTGTGCAATCACACCACATACACACATGCCATAGCTATAGCCAACCCACTGTAGACAGGTTAAGTGAAAACATCACCCACCTGTGCCCCCATCAGCATAGGTGGATATGCAGAGCACCTGCACCCCTCCCTTCATCATCAGGGAGCAGGTCCATAATGCCTACTCAAAGGCAACAAAATTAAGTCTCCATGGGACCTGATAACATCCCTGATTGCATCCTACATGAACTCAGGCATGTACTCTCAGCTCCATTACACAATGTAGTCAAATAAAGCCTGAGCACCATTGACATCCCATCCACATGGATGACAGCCACTGTCATCCCTTTGCACAAAAGTGAATGATGAATGGAGGAGTATGCAATTTACTGGCTATCATTGGGGGGAGCATGACACATCATAACCAGGAGTGCAATGCAAGCTCATACTCTGCTTATAGATGACAGGGGTATGATGTGATCGTAAGTGGTGGCTAGTGCTAGTCAATGTTGATATGCAGGTTCTGTAAATAACATTGACCAATGTATGAGGTCCTGTGATGTGTTTCACCATTTATGTCTTTCAGGTGACATGCAGCATGCCAGGCAGCCACCATACTCAGACACAGAAATGTAAGCAATCGACACCATAGTGCAGCACCATGGGATGATGATTGTCCATAGCTAAATGCATCTGTGGGAGCAAAACACCCTGTGGGATGACCTTATCCACAGGGTAAATGATGTGGGTCAGCACGCACAGACTAATGAACAGATCAGGCATCATGTGACTGATGTCATCGCCATGCCCACTGAAGGGCTACTGCCATAGCCAGGGATCGCACAGCCACAGGTGGGGTGTCCTGCTATGCAGGCCCACTTACACCTATGGAGGAGCTCCTTGGCAACCTTGGGGCACCCACCACAAAACAACAGCAGAGTCAAGACACCCACATTGTGGCGTGCAGGTAAGGTACCAGTGGACATCAATCTACTACTATAGCAGCCATACTGGCATCTGTAGAGTATCTAGATGTGTATGTCAGGGCAAAATGCAGTTGTGAGTGGGGTTTTGTAATGCACAGAAGTGCACATCTATGGCGAAGGACAGCAACTTGTGTAGTATCGGAGCTTGTACTGTACATGTGCAGAAAAGCAGCATTCAACTTGTACAATGCCACATGTGAGTCTGCTGACCATACCTCTCTCCCACAACTATACAGGTCCCTCTGGTCTGGATGTGGGACAGCAGCCTGAAGCTGGTGAGTATGGAATTGTCCTGTTGTGGCTCACCAATATCTCAGTCATGTTAAGGGCATGCATTTTACCATGCACACAACTGTCACTCTTAGCCATATTGTGATATATGCATGTTCACTTGTGGTGGGGTTAACTGGATTGCATCACAGTGGTCATCACAGGGGCCTACTTGAAAATAAGTGACATATCTGTAGCATACCTCACAACCTGTCAGTGCAAGAAAAATGGACAAAGACTGACAAAATGGAGGGACAAAGGCCCAAAACTAGGGACATATTTTAAATATTACTCTTATACAGGGGATAGAAAAGGTGTACACACCCCTGTTAAAATGGCAGGATATTGTGATATAAAAAAATAAGACCACAATAAATCATTTCAAAACACTTCCCCCCTTTAATGTGACCTATAACCTGTACAATTCAATTGAAAAACAAACAAATCTGTTAGGGGGACAAATATGAAAAATAAGTAATGTACAATAAGCTGGATGCATAAGTGTGCACAGCCTTAAACTAAAACTTTGCTGAAGCACCTTTTGATCTAATTACAGCATTCAGTCTTTGTGGGTATACTCATGCCATCAATTAAAGATACTCTGATTAACACCTAATAATAGTCAGCTGTCCTAGTAGAATTTCCCAGACATTTTACTAAGTTGCCTGCTACAGCAAAAGCCATGGTAGGCAGAGAGCTTACAAAGCATCCAAGGGATCTCATTGTTGAAAGGTAACAGCCAGGAGAAGGGTACAAAAACATTCCCACTGCATATATATGCTAGAACACGCAATCATCAAAAAGGGGAGAAAATATGGGACGTTGCAAAGAACTGGACATCCCTCAAAATCTGATGAAAAGACAAGACAAACACTAGTCAGAGAGGCTACCAGGGGACATACAGCAACACGTTTGGAGCTGCAGGAATCTCTGGCAAGTACTGGTTGTGTACTACATGTGATGACAACCTCCCGTATTCTCCATATGTCAGGTCTATGGGGTAGGGTTGGAAGATGCAAGCCTTTTCTCACACATAACAACATCCAGGCTTGTTTGAAATGTGAAAATGATACGTCAGGTCTCCCAAAAGCATGTGGGAAAATGTGTTATGGTCTAATGAGACTCAGGTTGAACTGTTTGGCCACAATTCCAAAAGGTACGTTTGGTGCAAAAACAACAATTTGCATCACCAAAAGAACACCATCCCCATGGTAAAGCATGGTGGTGGCAGTGTCCTGATTTGGGGTTGCTGTTCATAACCTGGAACTGGTGCATTAGTCAAGGTGGAAGGAATTATGACCATTCCCAAATACCAGTCCCATTTGGCCCAAAACCTTCAAGCATCTGCTAGAAAGCTAAAGATGAAGAGGACTTTCACCTTCCAACACAACAATGACCCAAAGCATATCTCCAAATCAACAAATAAATGACTTCACCAGAAGATAATCAAAGTTTTGGAATGGTCCAGCCAGAGCCCACACCTGAATTCAATAGAAAATCTGTGGGGTGACCTAACGAGGGATGTCCTTGCAATCAAACAGAGTTGGAGGGCTTTAGAAAGGAAGAGTGGGGAAATATTGGCAAGTCAAGATGTGCCTTGCTGATAGACTCCTTCCCAAGAAGACTGAATGCTGTAATTAAATAAAAAGGTGCTTCAACAAAGTATTAGTTTAAGGGTGTGCACACTTAGGCAACCAGCCTATTGCATGTATTTCATTTGCTATATTTTACCCCTAACAGATTTGTTTGTTTTTCAATTGGATTACACAGGTTATAGGTCACATCAAAGGTGGGAGAGTTTTTGAAATGACTTATTGCAGTCTCATTTTATATATCACAAAAATCTGGCATGTTAACAGGGGTTTCTACACTTATTATTTCCGTTGTAAGCTTAGAAAGTTGTTAGAGTAACCGGATTTGTTTTAATATACATTTACTGCAGGCTTTGAAGTCTGAAACTGAAATGTATGTTATTAATTAGTGATGTCAATCCCCAGATCATCCCAGTAATGTGTCAAACACAGGATTTATGAGGAACAGACCAAAAATATGAGCCATATATGTAGACATTCTTCGAAAGTCTGTACAGTTGAGAGGTATGTTCTGTAGGAGTTGCCACTGTGCCATACAGGTGAACAGCAATAATGTGTACATGGGTGCAGTGTGTGCTAGGTGCAGGACCATCACCTACTAACACTACAAACATATCCCAGAGGTGTATATTATTAGTAGCGTTAAGTGGAAATGGCTGCACTGCATGATGTTGAGGGCCTCTCCAGAGTGTGTATGTTGTGGTTTGAATGTGTGTTGTGCATGTCACCATTTGGATATTGTGAGGTCTGTGTAATGCCTTTGTGCTACCTCACCTGTATGTGTCAGTGTGGGTGTCCATGTGTGCGTGTGCGCGTGTGTGTGTGTGTGTGTGTGTGTGTGTGTGTGTGTGTGTGTGTGTGTGTGTACCAGCACACCTTATAGTGCAGGCATTAATTTACATATTTAGTTTTCCCCTAACAGGTGGGCATGATGGTCATGGTCCTTCCTGCTCAAAACCTGATGTCAGTGTCTCTGCAGATTCTAACAATGATGGTAGTCATAGTGAGGCACAGGTGGGCTTGTCAGGGGCTGAATCTGTGCCATCAGTTGGCATTCCACTGTCACCCACAATGTCCCCACACACAGTTACAATGCCCACACATACCCCATCCCCTGTGGCTACAGATAATGGACTGTTGGTGGGTGGGAGCATGGAACAGGGTAGTGTGGTGACTATGGCAAGTGTGAGTGTAAACACTAACCATAGCCAGAGTACAGGTGAGGTCCCACACAGGCGGTTGGACAGGGGTGCTTGAAGGAGGACTACTGCCTGTCAAGCCCCTGTCACAAATGCCATAGCAGGTGTCACCAAATGCATGTTTCAGTCCATCATTGAGGCACAGGCACGTATGGAATGCAACACCAGAAAAATATTCAGGGTCTTGGATACAACTCTTCTTGGCATCCATGACTATCTACGTGACCTTGTGGAGGCCATACATCACAATACTGAGTTCATGAATAGACGGTGGGATGAGACCTTGGCAATCCTCGACCATGGAACATCTGTACTAGAGTGTGTGGTGGTGGATGGGTATCAGCCATGTGGACACAGGTTAGCACTAAGATCAGCTGGGAGTGTACAGGACCATGGACCTTTATACTCCTGTGGTGGCAGTACAACCAGCAGTACAAAAGGGGGGGGGTGCTGTCCACACCACATTGGAGCAGGCCATGGGCATGTGTTCCTGGCTGGTCCAGTCAGGAACACAGATCCAGCAGACAGAGGTCACTATCAGGGAGTAGCACTGCATTTGGCCTTGGGCCTAGGGGTGCCAGTGATACCCCTGGTAGGACCAGTTCCCATGTCTGTGGATGGAGACGGTGAACTGTACACCCTGCCATGGACAGTCCACAGCTGTCCAACATACCCCTGTGTAGGGCAGCCACATGGTATGACTGTGGTGAGATGTGCGTGTGCATACAAACACACACACATCT
>NC_056733.1:1849759318-1849971818 GCF_019279795.1 Protopterus annectens
AAATATGCACTTGTATTTTAAATACCCTCTCTCTCTCTCTCTATATATATATATATATATATATATATATATATATATATATATAGTATATATACATATGTATATATATATATATATATATATATATATATATATATATATATATATATATATATATGCATATATACAAACACACACACACAAAGAAAAAAACTCATGTTTTTCAGGTTTTATTTACAGCACCCTATGCATGAAAGTGTGTACAGTTATCCATGGCTCTGAGATGCACAGTGCATGAGTTTGCTTTTACTCATATCATATGTGATGTTAGTCAGTGAGATAATAATGCAAATTGATGAAGCACAACCAGAGGTACAGTAGGAAAGGTGTTATAGATTACAATGGAAAGGATACCAAGTTAGAAAGCTATCAAAACAGTTGTCACTGTATAGTGTAACAAAAATGTAATACAACACTTGACTCCTGTGTTTATTAATATGTGTTCATTAAATGTTTATATGCATTCTATGAAGAAAAATAATACCTTTTTAATACAAATTCTGATCCATAAATTAATACCACCTATTTACACAATTATATTGATGTGTTTTCAAGTTTTGATGGACATTTGTTTCTTAGATCATTTGCTCTGAGTGAGCCTTGGCTATCCACGTTGCCCTTTTACAGGCCTAAACCAGGTGAACAAGATGTTTTAGACAAATATTAAATAATCTGAGGTCTTGTTTTGTGGTATTTTGCCAAACCATTAGCCAAACTTAAGTTAGAACATAATCACAATATAATTAATTCTTGTTAACTAAACATGGATAGGTGGCCTGTCTGTAAAATAAACAATATACAGTTATTTGAAAATCAGGACTAGCAATTGAATTTATATTTTTTGACACTTCTAGATTGCTCTTTATGAATACAGTTTCTATGGTTGTGAAGCTAAGTAGTATATATATATATATATATATATATATATATATATATATATATATATATATATATATATATAGTATTCTACTTGTTTTTCTTTTCCATACCAATTTCTTTAGACTGAATAGCCAGGGAATGTCATGACTGATGTTATTGGTATATATAACATTGCTACAATTCTATTTCTTTTGTGCACCATTTTCCAAAGACTTCATAGGAAACTCCCTGTATTGAACAATATGTATATGCTGGAAACAGTACAAGAATGCTTCTATACCACACAAAATTATTGGTAGTATGTCTTTCTATCTAAGCACTATATTTGCTTATTAAAGCCCAAAGATGCTGGAAATCTTTATATTTTTGTAAAATGTTTCAGTACAAGAAAAGCAGATTATTCCATTTAAGACAGTGAACCTATGGACCATGGATGTATAGGGATTATTTTGCATCCTAAAGACTAGTGAAATGTAAAAGCCAAACAGTGAATGGGAGAATGAAAGTTTGTGTTGAATTGTGGACACTTTCTATTGAAGCAAGGGAGACCTTGCAGAACCTGAGAATGAGCAACATTACGTCTGGAAAAATATTTATACTTACCTGGATTCTGACTTTAGCATTCTGTCAGCACTTTTCTTCATAGCTTCTAAGCAAAAATTCTTTGATATTTGCTAGACCAGAGTGGAAAAAACTGCACAGCCTCTGAATATTCAGTGGGCAGCACTGGAAATCTAAAAAATACTTCAGTATTTATGGCCCACTGCACAATTATTTAATCTGTTTTGTAGCAGCAGATCTATTTAACATATTAAGTGATTCTCATAGAACTAAAGTATTGCCAGTGGGTTCATAATTTCTTTCAAAATAGCATTATCAGTGACACACCTATACGTTTGAGTTGTTTTACCCTATGGATAAAACATTAGCTTCAAAATAAATCATAACTCAATATTCCATTAAATGCAGTGGTTAGCCTAATGACTGAACTGTTAGAATCTAGGAAGTAGGTTTAAGCTCAGGAAACAATTTATAGTTATCATGTACATTGTGCAAAACTAGCTACCACATTAAGGAATGCAGTTAATTGTGCTGGCTACTATATGATTTATATCAGAAAGTCATGCAGGAAAGCATACTTTTAGCATGTATGTATGTTAGTATGTAATAAAAATGAAAAATGTACTATCATTGCTTCAAAGGACTCATACAAAACTCTGGATAAGTTTGTATTTCATTATTTCCTTTAACTGAGACTCTGTAGCTTGTTTTTGAATATTACAATACAAGTCGGCAAGCTTAAGATGCACGTATAATCTGACAGATGTGCCTGTTTTCTATACAATGACAGAGAATCAGTAATTTTGTAAGTGGGAATTCCTATAAATGAAACTCAATTCTGTAATTGTTGAAGTTCAGCAGATGCAATTCATTGGTAATAATTAATAAATTATATGGTAAATGAGATAAAGGCAGTCCTGCACAGAATGAAATGAATTCATATAAAGACATTTTAAGGCTCGATAATCACTGTTTTGTGATATTTGGTGTGACGGCCTGTCTACCCCAGATCAGTAATTAAGGAGCATCCATCCTCACCACTGACACTGGTGAGAGATGGTCACTAAAAACAGAAATAAATTTACAAAGTGTTTTCAGATGTAGCTGTATGCATCAACCACAATTTCCTCCAAGAACACATAGAAAACATGCTCCAGACCTGGGAATGGACTCTCTGTCTCTCCAGATCCCAAACAAGACTCACTTTGGAACATTGTGTCTCAGTCCCAAGTAACTGACACACCCACACCTAGGTATTTGATTTTCACACACACACACACACACACACACACACACACACACACACACACACACACACACACACACACACACACACACAGACACACACACACACACACACACACACTCACTCACTCCTTGGAAAGGCTGGTAAAGATTTACTAACTGTACCCCTTCTGCCCAGACTATAAGTTAACTAGTCTACCACCAGTCAGCCACTCTCAGGCTCTCACAAGGGTATCCAGTTATACTGATTAAAATCAATATTAACATATCAGTCATAAATGATAGTTTAACCAATGCATCCAAGCTTTTAGCAGTGGTGAAACTGTCACTAAAATAAGCACAAGTACTCTCAAGACATTAAAAGTATTATCTAAAAGACCAGCCATGATGAAAGGTATACAAATCTTTAATAATAAATAATATTAAATAAATAAATAATAAAATAGAAAACATGAGAATACTAAATATCTAAGTACAATACACACCAGAGTTTCAGGCACAGGAGAAATGAAAATGACACAGTAAAGACAGATTCAGACACATGCAGGAAAAACAATACTTAACTGCTCTCAATGTATTTCCTGACTGTCTAAAGAATAGCAGTTCCATATCTAACTTAATTAATACAGCAAGGCAAGATAGGATGCTGAGATGCTTACTTCCACAAGGCAAGGTGAGCTTTTAACTACCTGAACTCAACTAATTGACTATGATAAGTGATCTTTTATATCAAGCTCCAAAGAAAACAAACAAACTGCCATGAGAGTGCCATTCTCTCAGTGTTGGTTTATAGAATGACATCATATTTGATCACCTAACTCTGATACAATACACACTCAGAGCTTTGCTAAGACCTGTTGCAGTATTTGAAAATTATTGAACAATTTCAAAAACTTCTACCCCTCCGTTCTGGAATTCTTTGTTCAAACATATACATCTAATCAGTTATAATAACACTGTTGATACATTTTTAACCCAAGCATCTGTACAAATAAGTGTGATAGTCAAATGACATAAAATTATTTACAACCCCCCCCCCCCCTTGAAGACTAAGGTAGTTTCTCAAGTGACCCTGGGGAAATGTTGCTTGAGAGAAATGAGCCTGTCTGGGAACACATTAACCCATTACGCTGTCTTGAGAGTCCATCTGCATTTGCATTGCTGTCCCAACTATGTTGTTTCACTGCCATGTCATATGCCTGCAACCCTAGGTTCCACCTTAATAACCTGGAATTTTGTTGGCTGACTGTATGTAGTCATGTTAAGGAATCATGGTCTGTAACCACAGTGAATTTCCTTCCATACAAATAAGGCTGAAGTTTCTGCAGTCAGCATACTATGACTAGACATTCTTTTTCTACAGCTGCATAACATTCCTCCCTGTGTTGAAGTCTATGGCTGAGATATACAACTGGGTGCTCTTCTCCCTCTGAGGAAACCTGGCTGAGTACAGCCCCCATCCCATGGTTTGAAGCATCCACCTGCACAACAATTTATTTGCTGTAATCTGCACTGGCTAAGACAGGGGGTTCTCTCAAAGCCCCTTTAAGCTTTTGGAATGCCTGCTAACAGGCTAGAGTCCAAACTACCTTATCTGGCCTGTTTTTCCTTCTGAGGTCTATGAGGGGAGCAGCTATTGTAATATAATTGGGAACAAACTTTCTATAGTACCCCGCTGTCCCAAAGAATGCCCTCCCCTACATTTTGGTAACAGGAGCAGACCATACATGAATAGCTAACACTTTGGCAGGTTCTGGCCTAATCTTACCACTCCCCACTCTATGTCCCAATTACGAGATCTCTGCCATACCATCTTGAGACTCACTGGGCTTAATGGTCAACCCTGCCCTTTTCAGTCTACCCAGGACCTCCCTGACATACTGAAGGTGCTCTTGCCAGGAATGGCTGTAGTTGGAATTATCACCCAGGTAAGCAGGGGCATAATCTCCTGCTCCTTCTAGGATACAATCTGCAAACCTCTGGAAGGTTGCTGAGACATTTTTCATCCCAAAGGGCATCTTTGTGAACTCTTATCTGAAAGATGTCACAAATGCTGACCTTTCTCAAGTGATGGGAGTCAAGGGCAACTGCCAGTATCCTTTGGTCAAATTAATAGTGGTCAGATACGTAGCCCCACCAAGCTGCTCTAAGGCTTCATCTGTTCTAGGCATAGGGTAAGCATCTGACTTTGTGTGAATGTTTAGTTTTCTAGAGACCATGCAGAATCTGATGTTATCATCTTTCTTTGATATCAGCAACACTGGGGAGGCCCAAGGACTGCTGGACTTCTGGATTACCCAAGTTCCAACATTTTCTGCATCTCCTCCCTCAGACTCTGTTTGACTCGATCAGGCATCCTATAAGGGGTCTGTGTGAAAGGCCTTTGTGGTTCTATATCCACATGATGCTGCACCAGGTGGGTGCACCCAGGTTTTCCTAATGAACATGCCACCAAAATCATGCAGAACTGCTCGAATTTCTTGAACTTGGATAGTGGATAGCCTCTGGGATATTGCTACCCCTTTCATAGAGGTGTCAGTCCAAGGCTCACTGAGGAGATCATTCACAAGACCCCCTCTGGCTCCTCCTGTCATCCACTGCAACTACTCAGCACTAGGGCCTCCCTATCATGGTAGGCTTCATCATGTTAACATGGTACTATCTGTACCCCTGCCTCCTGCCTAGCAGGTTTACCATGTAATTAATATCACAGACCTTTCTTACCACTTTGATGGGTCCCATCTAAGCTGCCTGCAGATTATTGTGTCTGACAGGAATGAGCACCATAAACTGCTGTCTCACAGCACACTCTCAGGCTTGAGCATTCCTGTCATACCAGACCTTTTTTCTGCTGCTGGGCTTCTGCCAGATTCTCCTGCCCTAAGCCCACAAACTCCCTAACCCTTGTCCTGAGGTATAGGACATATGCCACAACAGACTCCTTATGGGATTTACACTCACCCTCCTACTCATCACAAATCAAATCTAAAGGCCCCTTGATCCTATGCCCACACAGCAACTCAAGGGGTGAAAAAACTGTGGATTCCTGGGGTAGCTCTCAGTATATAAACAGTAGATGGTGCAAATATTTGACTCACTATCTCTCTTAAACTGGTATGCAAATGCCTGAAGCATGATCTTTAGTGTAGAGTTTATCTTCTCCACAAGACCATTAATCTGAGAATAGTAGGGGATGGACTTTAGGTACTTCACCTCACAATGGTTACACAGACAGGTAAAGCCTGCCCTCTCCAAAGCTAAGAATACAGCATCCATGGGACCAGATGACATCCCGGGCTGTTTACTACATGAACTACAAAATGAACTGGCACCTCATCTAAGTGTCATGTTTCATCATAGCCTCACCTCAGGCTTGGTGCCCACTGAGTGGTGCACAGCTACAGTTATCCCACTCCACAAGGGGGGATCCACCTTGGATCCTGGTAACTACCGCCCCATCAGTCTGATGAGCCTGATCTGCAAGGCCATGGAACGTATTATCATGGAACTTATAAACATAGACATTGGCAACATTCAAACACTGGACCCCAACCAGTTTGGGTTCATGAAGGGACGATCTTGTTTCCTGAACCTGATTGGCTTCTTCAAATCAGTCTTCAGAGCCGTGGATGAGGGTAAGGTGGCCCACACAGCCTATCTGGACCACACCAAGGCCTTTGACATCATCCCCCACTCTGGAATCCCCAAATGATGTGGATATTCTACAAAAGGGCCTTACAGAACAGATGCTTGGTGCCAGAGCCATGGGCTCAAGCCTAATGCCAAGAAATGTATAGTTATCTCCTTTGGGAAAAAAACATGTACCCATGAATTACCACATAGATGGCAGTTCAAAAAAAAACAAAAGTGTGATAAGAGACTTAGGGACACAGGTGGACAGTGGTCTCACATTGGATAACCACATCGCCACAACAGTCAGGCAATCCTTCTATGTGGCACACCTCATCACTAAGGGTTTTTCATACAGTAAAAAGGAGGTCATTGTCCCACTGAACTCATCCCTCATTAGACCCATCATAGAATACAACACCCCATTTGGTATGTACCTGTCAAGACATCTGCAACAACTGGAAAGGCCACAGAAATACCTCACTAAAAGAATCACAGGCCTAAAGCAGATGCCCTATGCTGACTTTCTAGAAAAACTCCAGCTATACTCTGTCACATATCATCTAGTCAGAGGCGATCTCTGCTTAACATACAAGGTCATGTCATACCCAGAGCTGTTGAACATGCTACACTTGAAGAAATCCCAATCCCTCAGAGCCATATGCTCCAGAGATACAAACCTTGTCATCACAATGAACAAAACATGCTGGAGGGATAGGTTCCTGACCCAGAGACTCCCCAGACTCTGGAATAGACTGCCCATACATGTCAAGGAGAGTGCCTCTTTGGCCCTCTTCAAAAGGAACCTTGATGATTGGATAGGAGATAGGAAATTCACCCTGGAGAATCACATCAGTCACCCTGCTAGACAGGGGTCCAGGGAAGTAAATACTGTGGGAAGAAATAGCCAGGGAATTGTTATGGCTAGACTTCTATAGGCCCTAGGGCCGATAGCATAGTACCAACCTATGAACCTATGAACCTATGAACAAACCAGCAGATCTGACATGAAACTGTCACATCTGTTAGTCATTGTTGCTCTTGGGAAACCTACCCTGCTGAATATCTCTACCACCAGGATATACTTCTTCTCTGTGAACTTAGGGTACTCAGATACCCCACAATATCCATAGCTACCCTCTGAAATGGCTCCTCAATCACAGGCAAAGGCATCAATGGAGCTTTGACCTTGTTCCCTGCCTGCTTTACATTCCTTCTGGCACTGCTCACCGATCCTGCAGTACCCTGTTACATCTTTTGCAATCCCATTCCCAGCTTTCCTTTCACAGGAAGCCTAGTATCTTCTGACAGCAATGCCTCACTGTCAGCTTTGGTACTACCACTCACCTCTGTCCTTGCAGTCACTCTGTCCACAGGGACATCAGTACCTAACAGCAACTGTGGCTCACTTTCACGCTCACTGCTACAGGGTAGCTCCCTCCCTGTAATAACCACATCACCAGCCCCAGCTTCAGGTGTGGTGTCTGTCTGGGTCTCCCCCAGTCTACCAGACCTACACGTCAATCATTCCCTATCAAGACATCTGCAGGAATATCCTCAAACACAGCTACCTGCTTTTTTCCTTTTCCACTGTCCCTGTCAAGGTGAACCCTGACCAAAGTTCTTTTAAATGGGATCCCTCATAAACCTCTGACTGGAGTGGACCACCCAAGCAAGTACTGCTTCTCTTTAACCAATGCAGGCTTCACAACAGTTATGTCAGAGGTTGTGTCTCTCTTAGCAGTGGACTGTCTTCCATCCAATAAGATAAGTTATAAACTTTGGTGATAGTTTTGTACCCAAGTTGTTTCCAGACAGCTGCCTACTGACAGGCTATTTTTCCCACTTGCTGACCCCCTCACCTTTTGTTCCCCACCTTGCTTCAGTGGACATGTGTATGCTACATGGCCACTCTGGTTACATTTAAAACATCTAACCCCTGATATTGGCCAAGTACCAGAACTAATGGCTTTCCCTGTTACTGGTAGACTCTGTTGGGGTGATTTAGGCTGCCCACCATGGGTTCCCTTATATCCATGTACAGCACTGGGTATCCCCTTCTTGTGCAGTGATGTCCTGTTTGCTAAGAAGAGATCCCCTTTTATCCCCAACTCATCTGCATAGTTACACTCCCGGTCTGCAAACCAGATTTTCAAGTTCTCAGGCAAAGTACTAATGACTTGTTCCATCACAAAAAGGTCTGCCAGTCTTTCCAAATTGGTGGTCTGACACCCACTCACAGACCTATGAAAATAATTGCTTAACTGAGCAATATAATCACATACACTTTCATCTGCTTGCATCTATGCTCACAAAACTTTATTTTCTGTAAGCTTCAGGTATTGACTTATAACAGTTCAATAAACATTGTTTCACTCTATCATAGTTTAAACTAATCAGTATCAGATCATTTAGAAACAGCAGTTACAGCTTTACCATGAAATAAGGGGGTCAGGATTCATACCCAGCGCTCTTGGTAAACATTATACGGCTTACATACTCTTTGAAATATTTGAATAAAACTATCAAAGTAATCCCTCTCTGCAAATTGTGAAAGGAATTTACTGACCATTATTGCTTCTAGGGCTGGTTATTCCCTTCCTCATTATCTCCATGACCTGTCGAAAAGTCATCTACCTCTCATGTTGTCGCTGCTTCTCTTTTTCTTCAGCCTCCAGTCACTACAGTGTCCCATTTTGTTCGATCTCCTTATTTTGCAGTGTCTCTTTTTCTTCAATGTCTGAATGCCACAGTCTCTCTTTGGTCTCCAAATGTCACAGTTTCTCTTCACTCCCCAAATGTTTGGTCTCCAGTTTATGCTGATGCTGCTTCTCCTTTTCTTCCTCCACCAAAAGTCACAGTCCCTCTTTGGCATCCATTTTAACTGGCTTTAACTCCAAATGGATTTTTAAGTCCTCTGAGAAAAAGGTGAACTGTCCTGTTTCTGCAGACTACACACCCCCAACACCAAACTGGTTGTCTTCCTGGTCATCAGCCATGTTGTAGCCTCAGTTAATGCTGAAACCATTTCCTCTTTAGTTAGCAAGAGCCAGTCATTTGGCTTTGCACACCTTGGCCAACTGGAGCTTTCTCAGCTTACCATAATCCTTTGCGGACATCTTTGCTTGCTTTCCCTGAGTAAACTAAACTAAGAAAAAATAAATAAAACTGTTGTGAAAATGAAACACTGAATGTTTACCTTGTGGCTGTTGAGAGTACACACACCTTCAGTGGAAAATGCCGACAGGCTACTGAAGTTCAATTAATATCCCACCACTCTGCCACCAATATGTGAAGACCTCTCTACCTCAGACCAGTAATCAAGGAGCCTCTATCCTCACTACTGACACCAGTGAGAGACAGTCATTAAAAACAGGAATGAATTTACACAGTATTTTCAGATGCAGCTCTATGCATCAAGTACAGTTTCCCCAAAGAGCACACAGGGAACAAGGTCCAGACCTGGGACTGAGCTCTCAGTCTCCCCATATCCAAAAACAAGACTCACTTTGGAGCACTGTGTTCAAGTTCCTAGTAGCTGACACAACCGCACCTGGGTAATTGATTTTTACACATACACGCACTCTTGGGAAAGACAGGTGCAGATTTACTAACTGAAACCCTTCTGCTCAGACTATAAGGTAACTTCAATGCCACTGGTCAACAACTCTCAGGCTCTTACAATGGTATCCAATAATACTGAGTAAAATCAATAATAACATAAATGGTAGTACGTAACCAAAGCAGCCAGGCTTTTTTGGAGTGGCCAAGGTGTCACTCAAATAAGCACAAGTACTCACAAAATGTTACAAGTATTATCTAAAAGACCAGCTATGATGAAATATATAAAATATTTAATAATAAATAATAAAATAGAAAACATGAGAATGCTAAATATCTAAGTACAATAAACACCAGAGTTTCAATCACATTAGAAATAAAAATAACACAGTTGGACAAATTCAAACAGTGCAGAAAAAGAATACTTAATTATACTTAACTACTTTCACAGTATTTCCTGACTGTATAAACAATAACTGTTCCATAACTAATTTAATTAATACAGCAAGGCAAGATTGGATGCTGAGATGCTTACTTCCACAAGGCAAGGTGATAAGCTTCTAAGTAATCTGAACAAAACTGTATTAACTGACATACATCTTTTATATCAGATTTCAAAGAAAGCAAAACAAAACAAACTTCTGTGAGAGTTCCATCCTCTCAGTGCTGGTTATAGATGGACATCATGCTTGATCTCTTGACTCTGGCAAAATACACACTCAGAACTTTTCTAAGATCTGTTGCAGTACTGGAAAATTATAGAACAATTTCAAAAACTTATAGTCTTCCCTTCCAGAATCCTTTGCTTAAACATATACATTTATTCAGTTATAATGTTGTTGTTTGTCTTTCGGCTTTTCCCGGTTAGGGGTCACCACAGCGGAACTCCGGTCCGCTAATGATTGGCAGTAGATTTTCACGACCGCCGAGGTGCCAGCTCGATGTTCAACCAAGGCACGCCCATTTACATGTCTTTCAACTGCCCAACTAACCACGGGGAGGACATGCAGACTCCATACAGAAGGCACTCCCCGCACTCCAGCCGAGAATAGAATGGGAGAATCTCTTGCTGTGAGGCAACAACATTACTGCTGCACCACCGTGGATAACACTGTCAATACATTTTTAACAAAAACATCTATACAAGTCAGTGTAATAGTCAAATGACACAAAATTATTTTCAAAACTCCAGCTAACTATGCTGGCATATGTTATACATGCACTGCCCTATTCTCTTTGACATATATGGCAGTTCCTCACATCTTCACATTTGGTTTTGAATATTTTTAAGAAAGCGTTACAAAACCAATTGTATAGTACAATATATGCACTTAACTGATATGTATCACGCCCAGAGACTCAGTAGTTAAGATGTCTTTCATGCACCTCCATACTGCTATTTAAGCCTGATGATCAGTCACTGTGTAGATACTGCAAGTTTCTTCCATACCTGTATGATGTTCTCTTTTTTCCTTTCAAGATATGTTAGTTGTCTGGTTAATTTAAATGCTCATATATAATGCATTTAACAGTAAACTTGTAGCCTGATTCAGGACTTAAAATGGTCAAACATGTACTAGGTCACTAGGCAATTTAACATAAATAAATTACGCTATATGCTATACATACCCCCAGCATCATAATAATATGGCAGCTGCTGCAATCAAGTGGTACCTCATACCACCCATTCACTACATGTTTACAATAAAATAGTAATTTGATTCTCTAATGACCCCTGCATCCATGCTGAAAAGATTTTACAACAATTATTTAAATGTATCCAAAATGAAACAGACTAGAAGTGAACAGTATAATATTTCACTGATCAGCAAGGCTAGATGTCAACATGAGGGTGACTGAGCAAGTAAATATCCTCAAGATATGAGCAGGGATAACTACACTGCAGGGAGTGAAAAGTCATGGTGAAACTGCAAAAGTCTTGGTGGAAGAACCAATAGGATGACAAGGGTACTGCTATGGTGATCACTGAAATAAAAATTGCATTCTTCTTGGCAGCTGACAAAGGGCTTGGAAATATCAGTCTGTCATAACCAATATAAGCTGTTAAGTATAGTTATTGCCCTTGTTTGAAGAAAGTTGTTTTCCTTCAGAATGCTAATAGTGAGTCCCTTCTCTTCCACTTACCTATCTTCCCTTCTGCTATTTTTCCATCCAGTATCTCTTCCTAGTCTTCTCATCCATTCCTTCCTTGATGTTTTCTGCAGCCCTCACTCCACTATCATCTACATTACTGTTCTTAAATCCCAATACATTGGGATTTCCTTCTCCTGTTTCCTGTTTCCATTGGCCCATGTCTTGATTATTCAAATCATGATCCCCCACTATCACAAATTACTATTTCAGTCTTCATCAGCTTCCAGACCAACAGTCCACCTCACTACTCTGTAGTCCTCCCTAATAAGTCTGTCTCATTTTTTAATAATACACCACATCAGATACTATCCTGCTTCCTTCTACTTTAGTTTTTTTATCTTTCACATTCTGTGACTTCTTATATTAAGTATGTTCTATATAGTTTTACTTTTCCTTAGTTATCACATTATCTGAAAACTGGAGTAAGTTTTTTTTTTACCCTTTGTTTTGGATTTTCATATCTGTTGTTCACAAAGACTTGTTTTTATTATGGCAGTTACTCATACTGTTTGCCCATATCACCTCATCTCCATGACTGTTTAATAGAGCTTTCCTGACTATTTTGTCAAAAACCTGCTGTTATGATGTCTGAAACATTCTTATTTTATTAGCATTATTTTATGGTTACATTGATTGTTTATTCCACACTGTTTGGTAAAGACATTTTCCCACAATGCAGCCCACTTCCAATGTTGAAATAGTCGAAGCACAAGGTTCCAAAGATAAATATTTGAGCAATGACCTGTGCATTTCAATATCCGACAACCGCAACACATGACAAAAATTACACAGTATATAATATTGCTGCCTCACAGTCCTTGGTTCCTTAGTTTAATGTTTGGCTTAGTGCATTCTGTACATATCCTGCATACTCTTTCTATATCCATGTGTGTCTTTACTGGAAGTTCAGATGTACTACTACACATAGGTAAAGAATATATCCATTAAATTGCCTATATATTTGCATACTATGTGATGTGTGTGTGTGTGTGTGTGTGTGTGTGTGTGTGTGTGTGTGTGTGTGTGTGTGTGTGTGTGTGTGTGTGTGTGTGTGTGTGTGTGTGTGTGTGTGTGTGTGTGTGTGTGTGTGTGTGTGTGTGTGTATACATGCTTGGGCATGGGAATTGCATGTGTTTGTGTGTATCTGGGGGGTTGTGCATGTGTGTGTGTGTGTGTGTGTGTGTGTGTGTGTGTGAGAGAGAGAGAGAGCGTGTCTATATGTATCTGTACGTGTATGTGTGTGTGTATGTGTGCATAACTGAAATCTAGATGTAAATCCAATGACCACTTTGAAACAAGTTGTTTAGCGCTTTCATTCACAATTTATTTAGTGAACTTCTTCAGAAAAAAAATCTGTCTAACCCTTTACTTCCTTTTATATCGAATCTTACAGGAAGTGACCTCATTATTCAAACACATGTTTTGTATGTACATAAAAACTAAGTTGTTAACTTGTGTTTAAAAATATATATATGTACATATACTCATATTACTAATATATCTAAAACATTTTTTCATTTTGTAAAGGGTTAGACAGATTTTTTTCTGAAGAAGTTCACTAAATAAATTGTGATTGAAAGCGCTAAACAACTTGTTTCAAAGTGGTCATTGGATTTACATCTAGATTTCAGTTGTTTGGTTTCTTGGTTTCTTCATTTTGGTTCCTTTGTATGTGTGTATAGTTTAATGGGTTATTCCCCCATTTTGATGACCTACTATGCTTTCCTTTCACCGAGTGCCAAAACAGGCTCTGGCTCAGCACCCCTGTGAGCCTGCAAAGTGGAGAACATGAAGCAGTCAATTACATTTAACTGCCTTAAAGTCTCTTTTTCTATAAATAGCTTTGATAAAGAATACATTTATTTTACATCATTTCATTTGCAAGCATCGTGGTTTACTTGCCATTCTGTTTCTACGTGTAAAAATCATTTTTAGACCCCTCCCTCCCTCCATCCAGTTGTCAGTAAGGACTTTTTATAAGCCTTACATAGCTTGCTATTAACACTATGATCAGATTCATAAGTATGGTCATACAATACATACTACAAAGTTTTCTTATTTATTGTCTTTTAAATGGTCAACTGTTCTTGTATGTAACATTATTTCTGTTTTTCAAGCATAAAATTAAAATCAAACCTTATAAAACTCTTACAGTTTTACAATAGCAAAAATATTAAAATATATTTCAGTGCTATCAGTGTGCTGAAATTCGTTAGTCATGTGCTATATCAGACCATTTATTTCCATCTGTGCTGTTCTTGACAGTGCTATAAAATAGTTACTTGTAGATAAGTATAACTAAAAGTTCCTGTCATATACATGATATAACCTTCCCCTTGTATATTAGCTACCCACGGATATGATAACAGAATATTCATAAAATTCCTTATGATCTGTTCAACAAGTCTCCTAAGAGAGGTTGATACAAAAAGCAACAGGGAAACATATGAGCCAAAGTAATTGATCAATACTACTGAACCCTGGATAACACCAAACAAAAATCATTATCACAGGGGACAATACCCTCTGCATCCCATGTGGTAGGCATCACTCCAAACACTCCCGTGCTAATAGATACTGACTTTCCAGATGCATAACTGTTGGTATGAAACAGTCTGCAATATAAAAGAACTGCTTGTGCTACTGTCATCTTGTACATAAACCATTCCAAGAGATGAGATCATGGTGACTGCATTACATGTAATGCCATTACTGAGCAGTAGTTTTTTTCTTGTTTGTTTTGTCTCCAATCTACATTATGGCTGGAATTCATAGATAAGAATGCAGCTGTACAACTCTTGATGCACAGCTGAACTGAGATACACTGTTCCTCCATTTAGCAGCTCATACATAAACACATTCCCCCAAGCACACTATCTCATCAAGATGGAATTTAAGTGACTATAAATCACCCAAGTACAGCTATGTTGCACTAAACAGCTGAGAATCCTACAAACCTAAGCTATGAAGTAGCACAGGTCTTAACAGACTAAACACACACACACACAGACACACACACACACACACACACACACACACACACACACACACACACACACACACACACACACACACACACACACTCTCGACATATGTTCTGCACCTGTCCCAGGCTCTGAAAGACAGGGAAGGCTAAGTAGAGCAGAGCCACACTGTAGGTCACAGTTCTGCTGTGCCATTCCATCATTTTTGATAGCACAGGCTACAAACAGATGCACAGGCATACACCTTCCATAGACTCACACACATGCATACACAATCACTCACACACACACACACACACACACACACACACACACACACACACACACACACACACACACACACACACACACACACACACACACACACACACACACACACACACACACACAAAGGTAGGTGATGTGACACATCCAGTAACTGCACATTCTGTACCCACAATCTCCCCATTTGTATCAGCCACAGGTAATGTCAGGCAGTGGTCATCCACCACACACAGGCATGCATATATGTATGCTCAGAATAACTATTCATTCACAGTGTCTCACACCCATACATGTGCATGTACTCATGCGTAAACACGCATATGCACAGGCACACATATTCACGCATACACACACAGATTCACACACTCCATTGCACACATCTGGTGCAACAACTTGTGCAGGATGAAGCTGCTGTACTTTTCCTGTGGAGATTGTCTCCCAATGAAACACCTAAATCCACAGTGCTAGCTAATGAGGGTAAATTTTGTGGTATGGGTTCTATAGTTTCAATACTAAAAAGGTTCTCTAAATGGGAAGGAGATCACTTATGGGCCCTATTTGTATAGGCCATACACCAGAGTACTGCATTTCCATAAAATGTGCACTGCTAGGCAGCCAAAGGTATATGAATCACTGCAAACTGCCTCATAAAAAAAGGTACCATTCAGAGCTTTACATTTTAGACAGCTTTATTTTAGATTTGTTTGCCAGGAAAGTCCAACTTGGAACAGGCCAATCAGGCAGAAATGCTCCAAACACGTCTTGGTAATGTGGGACGAAACCTACACAAATATAGGAAGAGCATATAGACTCTGCACAGAAGGCACGCCAGCTGAGAATTGAACCAGAGAACCTCTTGCTGGGAGGTGACTAGACAAGCCCCTGCACCACTGCACCATCCTTTATCAGTAAATTTCATCATTTATGTTGTTTTAAAGCTCCTTGCTGTGATGCTTATTTATGGCCATGCTAAAGCATCACAATCCATCATAATAACATAGCATAACACTCCTGCTATCCACCATTGTTATAAACTGATTTTTAACTACATTAAACAATCATTCTCATATCCCAGCTTCAAAATGCTGCTTTAGCACAAGAGAAACCACTGAGAGTTGCATTATGGACTACACTTAGAAAGTGCCACCATGGAAAATTTCAGTTACACATGGACCATTTTCAGACTCACCCAGCAAGCACTGAAGGGTTAACTAATTCCCCTACCTGTAAAAAGTGCTATCTAGAAATTCACTAAAAATAAATTAGCAGTCATTTCAAAGTGCAAAGGTAAATGGTATCCATGCTATTTCAGAAGCTATATTTACCCAGCATAAGTAATTTTTTTATACTGACTGCTTTCTCTTCAGTGCCAATATATTGCAAAATGCGCTTCATATAGACAACATTAGTATTAAAATGACTATGGATACTGCATGAAAATAAATGAAATGATAATATAGTTTGTTTACTGTTCTGTTTCTGTATATGTACCTATGTCACTTTTCGAAAATGTCATGCTTAATAAAGATGTTTAAAACATTTTTTGCTATTTCTTTAAAACCTTATTTTTGTTGGTCCCATAAGTTGGAGGGTCAGTCAAGCTAAGCTCACTGCCATAATAAAACTGAATAAAGTAAATATAAGCCAAATCAATTTCCACAGCTTCCTTTGTACTTTGAAACAACTACCATTGCTGCCAGAACATGTTACATACATTTACTACTTTATCTTAATATTACAATAACCACTGCACAAAAATAAATAAAATAGTAGACTCTAATCAACGCAGGGCCCATTCCATAGAGTTCCTTGCCATAGTACCATAATTTCACTAGCTCACTATGACATTACAATAAACATTGCTTAGAGATAAATATAACCCAACATTGCAAGTGACCTGGGACTCATATCATAGAACCCCCCACAGTAGTAGGCATTAACTTACATAAGGAAGCTGGCATCTATCACAATTTTGTACATCTGAAGGGTCACAAAGGGAATCTGTCTCTTTTATCACAATTATTAAAGCCAAAAACTTAATTAAATATTTATTCTATTATTGTTTATTCTATTTCAATAAAGGATGAATCCCATGACCCAGGAAGGGACTAGTGGACATTTATTTGGGATCCTATGACACATTCACCTTGAGACATTTGATCTGAGTTTACACACTAAAACTGTAGTGTCGCATACCAGCTTATGATTCACCAGATACTCATGCAATTTAAGATACCTGTGGTGTTTACAAAATACTTTTGTTTCTCAATTGATATTGCTTGATTACGGACAAGTCAGGGGAAACTTCCTTTAACTCTTGGAAGATGTTACACACATTTGTGTCAAAATTCTAAAGCAAAAAAATGGGTTTTCTACTATACAACAAACTGAACTTTAAACACACATTAAAATATGTGTACCCCACTAACTGTTTAATGGGGAATATATTCAAGGAAACAAAAGTGAGATCCTAGTTGCACACAAGATTAACAACAGCCCTATTAGTGCAAACACTTGGACCCACTTTCAAGCCATAAATGAAAAAATCCATTACAAATTTGAAGAAGAATACTGTGGCAGAAAAGCACATTAACCAAAAGAACTTTATCCAGGTGGTTCAACACAGGTACAAAATATTCTACAATAAACATGAAGGTTGACCAAGACAATAATAATCTGAGCTTCTGACATTTCAGAATTCTTCATAGCATTGACTTGAGAAGGGCAGTTATTAAGGTGCAGCAGGAGACACATATACTAGATGTCTAAAATGAACTTCCTGGAAGACATGTGTCCTAGAAAAGAAAGAACTAGAGAAAGTGAGACAGACAGAGAAAGAGAGAGAGAGAGAAGATATTAAAAGATGTTCCAAAACACTTGTGACTTCTGGGTCAGAATCTGTTTTGAACTCTGAGGATTGACTGTGTTCCCTTCAATGGGCTTAACCCAAGGCTACCGGCACTTGCACAGACTCCCTTTGCCAAGAGGATTAGAAATGAGAGAATGACATAGCCACCTAATAAATGATTAGTCTGAGTTGAGGTTTTTATGGTTGCAATTGTGTATCAATGTTCTTTGTCATAGTTATAACATATAATTCTGTAAAGCTTATGTGGCGGGATGTGATGTCTGTGCGTGTGTGTATGTGTGTGTGTGTGTGTGTGCTTGTGTGTAAGTATGTGTATGACAGAGAGTGCCTGTGTGTGGTTTTGGCTGAAGTGTGGAGAATATTTGCTGAGTGTGTTTTTGAACATAGCTTTGTTCTCAGCATACATTGTAGTCTTCAATGTGTTTTGCATCTGACCATTTTTTGAGCCCATGTATGCCAGCTGAAAAAAACTGATTAAAGTCAGGATCTTTTTTTCTCATTGTAAACTGCTAACACCTTGCCAATCTATATTGAATTATTTTTCCATTTGTAGTATGCAAGTAACCCTGTGATCTTTTTCTCTTTGAGAGGGAAAAAAAACAGATGAAATGAGAAATTCATAAAACTTGCATTTGAAATGCAAAGCATAACTTGCTCCATACAGTGAAAATGTTTACTGCTAGCCAGTCCATTACAGTGAAAATGTTTACTGCTAGCCAGTCCATTGTTCTTATGTAGAGGGGGAACTAATGTAAACTGATGTAATGTAATTAGACCTGTTATGTGGAAAATAACATGCTACAACCAGATGTAAAGAAATTAAATGTGTGTGTGTGTGTGTGTGTGTGTGTGTGTGTGTGTGTGTGTGTGTGTGTGTGTGTGTGTGTGTATACTGATATGTTTTGGCTAAGTCTAAGGCTTATTATTTGCTCAAGGAGACCTCAGAACAACAATGTAAATGCTTTAATGTCTGGTGTAAGTTTATCTAGATTAGAATAGTTAAAGGCCAGTATTTCTTTCATAAGAGATAGCTAGAACATTTATTTAGTTGTAAATAATTTTTTCTTTGCATATTCCTGTCTGAATTACTGACTTATTTTGTATTTTCTGTGCACTCTTTGGATTGCTTCAATAATTTATACAAGAACCATTTTTTTAATAAGAATTTTTTCATGTTTAAATTCTTGCAGCTGGTCTTTATTATTTATGAATGTATTACTGCTATTTATTATTTCCAAAAAGAGTGATCATTATTGAATACTCTAGCGTGGTAATCTGTAACTTTTGTCTCCAATTTCCAAACTCATTTGAGCCTACTATCATTGAAAAATATTTTTTATATTTTATATCATGCAAACTCAAGAACAGCAGTTAGCTGATGAGTTTTGTCTCCGGTCCTATCTAGAGTGATGTTAGTATTACCATGCCAGGAAGAAAGTTGTGAAGAAAATTTTGATAGCTTTCCCTGAGAAATGTTTTGTGTGTGTGTGTGTGTGTGTGTGTGTGTGTGTGTGTGTGTGTGTGTGTGTGTGTGTGTGTATGCACACATTTCAGAATAATAGTTTTTTACAAAGTAGTTACCATGAATAAAGAGCACTGGAAAATACTGCGCTTAGTAATGAGTATGGTAAGGGATATGAGATGGTAGGCCAAAGACTCAGCTCCGTAAGTGATCAGTGGGCAGTCTTTGCATGGGCCTGGATTTTGGAATTTTTATCCAGCACAGCAATGCACTTTATCTTCAGGCTCTTGGGAACATGCTGTATTTGTTGAATTGGTTATTGAATCAAGGTTGAATGCACTTTTTTAATGTAAACTATGCTACCAGTGCTTTAACTTGAGTGCCTATTATGCTGGTAGCCAACAGATTTATTTTGGAAAGTGGAGTATGTATGTATGTGTATGTGCGTACACTCGTGCGTGGCATAAATTCAACACTGTGTTTGTGTGTGTGTGTGGGGGGGTATTTGTATGCATAATTAGAACTTAAACCCAGAGCCTTCAATCACTTTTCTAGCTGCCCTACTCTGTAGCTATTGAATCAGGTAAGAAATGGTCAAGGTCTTGAAGCCTCAGCACTGCCTACCATATTTAGTGCTATGATCCTAAACTTTGATCAGAGTTTGCACTAGAAAATGCTTCTAATTGGCATAGCGATTTATTTGATTTTTTTAGCTCTTTTTTAAGGCACTCTCTCATTTCCCCTTTGTCTGCTTACTTGCACATTGTGACAGGGAGTAGGGGGAGGAAGGTTTCCCTGCACTTAAATATGTATATGTACTCCACACTGAGCCTTGGCCATGTGCAAAAAGCAGTTAGGGGACCAACATGCTTATCTCATAAAAAAAATAAATAGTTCAACATAACATAAATAATTAGAATTAATTAAAGTAACTGTGTAGCTCCACTTCCTCTTGTCCCATTGGTCTTTTTGTGTTTATCTCAGTAACACCTACATGGTATGGAATGTCACCTACACAAATTCTTGCATTCCAGAGCATTCACTAAAACCTCAACTTAAATGCATAAGATAAACAAATGTAAATATTTTGCTAACAATAAAAGCTATTACAACTTTACAAATAGCAATGTTATCAGTAAGAAGTATTCTTTACAGTGAAAATAGTAAGTGCATCCATGATCTTACCATAAATATACTATAATATATTATGATGCACACAAACCAAGATATATATATTTTTGCTAAATGTTCACAAACAAATTTTCATATCATGGTAACTGAGCAACCTGGACATGTCTTTTTTGATGCATGTTTACTGAGATATTTATGGAAATATAAAAACTGTATGCTTTATTGTATAGTTAGCAATATAAATAACATATAATACCTTTCAAGATATACAACTTACATTCCAAATATCAAAGACAGTATTCTTCAAAAGCATCTGAGGTTTCACCTGATCCTACATAATAGTCTGTAGGTCATTTTTTTCAAAGAAACTTTGTTAATTGTTTTCCCCAAAACAAATAATAAATGATAACATGCAATAAAATGTATTGTAAATGCTAAATAATGAAATTATAAATGAGATATAGATATAAACAATATATAATATATACAAAGGCCCGGAAACAAGGTATGATACATTTATAGCTCTATTTCTTCACTGGAAAATGTTCCATTTTCTTATTCATTAGGATCTTTTAAATAATGGACAGAATTCAGTTGGTAAAAATTAATGAGACATATCACTTTTGTCCAAGGATTACTAATAAATAAAATGGGATGAATTGTTTTGTTCTTTGACTTTAGTCTGTTTGATTGCTGCTTCTTTTAAGAAGGAAAGAAAGTCCTTAAAAGATTGTAATTTAGATATTCTCCTCTGTTTAGTTATACATTTTCTTGCTACTGCAAGTATGGTCCATAAGAGAGAAAAAAATTACCATTTTCAAATCACCCCTCTCATTTACATTAAATAAAATTACAAACTTAGATAATGAAAACTTATCAGAAAATAAAGCTTTTAAAAATCAGCTATTCTAGACCAAAACAAGCTCAAGGAAGAACATTCAATGAATATTTGTATCCAATCAGTTTTACATTCTTGTAGGCATCACCATGCAATATTTTGTTATTTCCATTCATTTTATCTATTTTATTTGGAGTTAAGAAGGCTCTGTGTAAAAATTTTCATGTAAATATATGCCAATAGTGAGATCAAAAAGTATACCTGACAAATGATAACATTTGAAATTTGTAGGATCATAAGATCATAGGAGGTTACTAGGCTAACAGCCCCAAGGCCATTATAAGCCTAGTCAAGTTCAACTAGTATTCCCAAGGGTGTTTGGTTCAAGCAAACACAAAATTCAGCACATGTTGCCCCTGTCCAAGAGGGATATAGGTGGAACCACATGGTGAATCTCTGGTTACCTATCCAATCATCCAAATTATGTTTAAATAGTGCCAATGATGGGCTTTGTTTAACATGACTAGGAAGCTTATTCCAAAGGTGGGGCAACCTCTATGAGACAAATCTGTCTCTCCAGCTAGTTCTGTTGATGTCACATACCAGATTAAGGTCCTTTGAGTGAGTGACCCATGTGTCATTTCACGTGCAAGTGTGCAACATTTTCATTAAAGCTAGGACAGAGATTGCTCTTATATGCAAGGCAAAGGTTGCCTCTGAGCAGTCTGTATAACACAGAGTAAAGTGACAATGATTTCAGTCTATCCACATAAGACAGACCTAGAAGACACTGAATTTTCTTTGTAAGGAACTTCTGTGGTCTCTCCAATCGCTTCAGGTGTTTGGAAAGGGGCATACAAAAGGGAGTGATGCACACTATTATTGGCCTGATGAGGGAATGGTACAGGGGGGTTATAACATCTTTTTCAAATAAATTGCTTGATATTAAGGCAGGCATTGCCAAAATAGAGACTGAGGTGGTTGCTAGGAAGAAACGGAAACTAGCACATGATATCATGGACTACAGCAGTGGAATTATCTTTTCATGGCAACGCAAGCAGCCAAGGGGGCGTTTCAAGCCTGAAGGTTTTAAAAGAGGGAGATCATGTTTGGGGCCTTCATCTCGTTAGATGTCTACATCATCTGTGGAGTTCGTTTCCAGTAGGTGGAAAAGTGTATCCTTTGAGGATGTAAGAAAGGCTTCGGCAGAGGTTTTGTCTATGGCGGACAGCGACTCAACAGAAGATCAGAATCGAGGGAAGAGTAAAGGAAGAAGGTTCCTGGGAAAGGGAAGAAAGAACTAAACTGCCGAGTGAGACAGTTGAAGGTATATTTTAAACATTCAACAGACTTGAATCTCCCCAAGTACAAGGGTACTAATGCTTTACAGCAGAAGATGAACTATAACGTTAGCCAACCTGTTGGCTCTATGTCTAAGCATTTTGCTTTAATTCCAATGTAAGGGTAGAGAATGTAAATCAAGTAAAAAATAAAAACTTGGAAATTGTAAATCTGTCAGATTTGGTTTTGACCGAAGCAATGGAAAGTGTTCTGGTCAAAGGCATGAAATATGTGCCCACATTTTTTTCCTCATTGGTAAATATAGTAAAAAAGATCAAAGCATTTTGCAGGAAGTTAAATCTGAGGGTATTTTTTGGTGCTAAAAAACAAAATGTTTGCTTAGAAAGGGATATGTGTGCATTAACCGATTTAGATAATGAAAATGTGGACAATTCTCTGTTGGATATTTCAATGCATGAAAACCCCTTTGTTGTTTGGGATGTGGAAAGTGGAGACTCAGAGGATGAATATGAAATATGTCAAACAAATGAAGGTTTCTCAAATGGGTATAGTAAGTTAATAGTACCCAAAATGCCACATGTTAGTTCTTGCATGCCCCCAAGAAGTACTCATGTCATTAATGTTTTTGCATGTGCATTATGTAAACAGGTGGAATTTGCATACAATAGATGTTTGTCTGGGTTAAAATCATGGAATTTGGATAAAGCACAATGGTTAGCTTTGAAACAACTTTGAGCTGTGACTGATCAGTTTGCATTCACACAGGCAGATAAGGGAGGGAAATGGGTGATTTTGAATAGAAAGGATTACAGCAACATGGCTTTGGATTTGTTAACAGATGATAAGGTGTATCGAAAATTGAGTGTTAACCCAGTAAAAAAAATCAATAGTTCTTTATTAGAACTACTGAAAAGGGGAGAAAGACTGGGATTTTTTGCTGGTGGAGATGCCAAAAAATTGTATGTAAAATTTCCCAAAGATGCTATGTTTTTTGTTATTCCAAAAATTCATAAGTGTCTAGAAAACCCCGCTGGTAGACCTATTGTCTCAGGGTGGGTTCTTTTTTACAAAATATTGGGATTTTTTTGGACTCCCAGTTAAAACCATATCTCACAAGAATACAATATTATATAAAAAATACATCCCATGTGATGGGAGAATTTAAGAAAATTCAATTGAACCCTCACCTTTATTTTGCTTGTGTGGATTTAAACTCATTATACACCAATATCAATATTAGAACAGGTCTGGAAGCAGTAATGAAAATATTGGAAGAAGGACCCAAAACTACATACATCTGTCAACTTTTAGAGTTTGCTTTGATGCATAATTATTTTGTTTTTGAAGAAAATTTGTATTTACAGTTGGAAGGAACTGCAATGGGGGGCTGCATTTGCCCCTTTGTATGCAATCATGTTTATGTCATATTTTGAAAATTTGTTTATTTATGGAACTGATTTTTTTTTTAAAATAATGTTGTTATGTTTAAAAGATTTATTGATGATTTGATTTTTGTATGTAGTGGAGATGTTGGTGAATTTGATCAGTTTATGGATTTGTTAGGTTGTAATGCATTTGGCTTGGAATTTACCTATAGAGTAAATAGGAATTGTATGCAATTCTTGGATGTTGAATTTTACATTGATGGTAATGGCTTGTTGCAGTACAAACCTTTCCATGAAGGGACTGCAGCGGACAGTTTTCTTGAGGCAAGTAGTGTTCATCCTGATCATTTGATCAGATCACTACCATATGGGGAATTTAAAAAAAATACAAACTAATACCACTGATGTAATGATTTTAGAGAGGGAGTTTGTATTGGTCAAGGATAGGTTATTAAAGCGTGGTTACAGCATGGAATGTATAAATGAGGCCCTAGGAAAATTGAAAAATAAAAGGGGTGTCAGGAGATCAAATGGAAAGTTAATTCAAAGTGGGAAGATTAATAAGAACAAAGACTTGTATGAAATGGAAGCTGAACCCCTGTTTTTTGTTAGTACATTTTTCCCTTTTTCTGGGGAACTCAGAATGTTGATTAATGATCGTTGACCTATTATTTGTAGAGATGAAGTAGTAGGTAATTTATTCCCTGAGAAGGTTGTTTTTTCATATGGGAGATTTAATAATTTGAGAGAATAATTAAGGATGAGAAATAAAACTGAGGTAGTAGAAAGGAAAGGTGTATTTCCAAGTGGGGGTTGCAAAGTGTGTGGAAAAATAAAAAATGTGGATGGATGGACTGTCAATGGGAAAAAATGTTTTGTAAAAAATTAGTTTAATTGTAATTCATGTGGTGTGGTCTACATCATTGGATGTGGATGCACACCATGTAAATGGTAGGTGGGGCAGACAAAGAGAAGGGTAAAACTCAGAATTTTGGAACATCTAGGAGATGTTAGAAATAAGAGATTAGATAGTCCAGTGGCGCAGCACTTTTGCAGCACACATGGAGGTCATATAGATGTTTTTTTCTTTAGTGTACTGGCAAAGCCATATGGTGAACATAATTTGGGGGGGTGATGAATTTAAAAGAAAGTTAGTTCAGTTGGAATCAAAAGTAATAGTTTATTTTGGCACTTTGTTCCCGAAAGGTTTAAATTTAGAAATAGAGTGGGGTATTTAGTGGTTATTTACTATTAGGGAATAACCAGGACTTTAATGTAAAACATTCAATATAAAGATTAATGAAATAAAATAGTGAGGAAAATAAAATGAGCATATCATAGATATAAATATAAATATATTTATAAAAGAAAATATTTAAATCATTATTTAGCATCTTAATAGGGCTGAGGGTGGTTGCAATTGATTTTTTATGAAATGTGTTATGTCTTTATAGTGTTTGATATAAATAAACAAAATGAAATATTGATATTATTAAATAAATGTATGTGGTATAAGTTTTTTTGGTAATGCACTATGAGATATATTTTTTTTACACAACAACTTGGTTTATAGTTCACTTTTGCACTTTTGTTAATGGTTAAGTGTTATAGGTTCATAGGTTCATAGGTTCATACTAGGCTATCTGCCCTAGGGCATTTATAAGCCTAGCCAGAGTGTGTTTGGCTTTCGCCACCCATTTTAAATTAATTTTGCTATGCCCTTTTTCGAGGTTAGTGAGTTAGCGTGTTATTGGGGGGGTACATCTCTGTTTTACAATGAAGCATGTTCAAACAAAGCTAATAAATGTGTTTTAATTGGTTAATGAATTTATTGGTTGAATTAAGTATGGTGATGGAGTATAAAATGCTGCCTGATTTGTATGAATTCATTCCATTGAAGGCTGGTGGGGCCGAGGTACCAGAATGTGTCAATAAAGAAAACTTGGCAGCGACAGCAGTGCTCTATGTGTTTCTTTTGAGGAGTATTCCTGTTTTTCCAATTTGGAGCTAGTAGTTTTTGTATTTCCATTAGAAGCCTAGCCAAGTTCAACTAGTATTCCCAAGGGTGTTTTGTTCAAGCAAAGACAAAATTCAGCACATGTTGCCCCTATCCAAGAGGGATATAGTTGGAACCCCATGGTGAATTTCTGGTTACCTATCCAATCATCCAAATTATGTTTAAATAGTGCCAATGAGGGGCTTTGTTTAACATAACTAGGAAGCTTATTCCAAAGGTGGGGCAACCTCTATGAGACAAATCTGTCTCTCCAGCCAGTGTCACATACCAGATTAAGGTCCTTTGAGTGAGTGACCCATGTGTCATTTCACTTGCAAATGTGCAACATTTTCATTAAAGCTAGGACAGAGATTGCTCTTATATGCAAGGCAAAGGTTGCCTCTGAGCAGTCTGTATAACACAGAGTAAAGTGACAATGATTTCATACTATCCACATAAGACAGACCTAGAAGACACTGAATTTTCTTTGTAAGGAACTTCTGTGGTCTCTCCAGTTGCTTCAGGTGTTTGGAAAGGGGCATACAAAAGGGAGTGATGCACACTTTTATTGGCCTTAGGAAGGAATGGTACAGGGGGTTATAACATCTTTTTTTTTCTGGAGGAAATACCCTTACTTATGAGATGAGCGATATAAAATACATTTCTTACCACTGTGGAGACATGGTGATTGAAGATAAGATTGCTGTCCACCTGTGTGGCCAGATCTCTCACCTCTGACTATGTGCTTAGGGTATTGCTATTGATGTGGTAATTTTCAGGAACATCACCCTTGCTGAAGGGGATGATAATGCATTTTTTGCATTAGGTTTAACACCATGACTTTGTCACCAGTCTTTAATCTGTGTAAGACTTTCTTGCAGGATGTTGACATCATTATGGCTTTCAATGATTGCTCCTAGTTTGCAGTCATCAGCAAACGTGTCAGAGATTTGGGATGCATGCCTAGGCTTAAAATGGCCCTTGTGGTCATTAGCACCTATAAACCTATGAAATAAAGAAACCTATCAGACTATCCAACACTACCCTACCAATCTATAAGCTAAAGTCTTAGAAAAAGTCTTAGAAAAAAACAAAGCCTATACTTGTGATCTCCGTAGTAAAATAAATAAATAATACAGACATTGTACGTTTGAAAAAAGTAGGTATAAAAAATTATATCTAAAGGAAAAAAGAATTTTATAGGTAAATGAGCATTAAATATATAAAATATATGGTAAGTTATTATGCATTGGAGAAGTGTGTAAACTCTTTGGGCAGGATTCACGAAGGCTTGCACGGAGTGTAAGAGACGTGTAACACTCCATGCAAGCCTCGCGATCCAGGAACAGCCCGAAACTCCATGTAAGAGACCAGCTAAAACGTCGCTTACACGAACTGGGCATGGATATGCTAAATACCGCACTTGCAGACGAAAGGTATGCAAATGAGGTATATTAGCAATCCACGAAGCAGAAACCAGCCCGTGTAAGAGACGTTTTAGCTGCAGAAATGTACTCAGTTGACAACTGAGTACGTTTCTGCAAAAATCACAATGGAGCCATGTCAGCTCCAAATAAAGGGTGCATATGTGTCAGGCAGCATGCCAATGGCCAAATATGTGGCCATTGGCAAGGTAACCCGATGCAAAAATTTAAAAAAATATAATTTTTTTCCGGCGATCGCCGATGTTTAAACGCAGCGCAGCCCCGCGCAAATGGGCTGCACTGCATAAAACATAAAAATGAAGGTTATAATCCCACAAATGTGGGTTTTATGCAATACATGGAATGACAATGCAGGGACCAGCAGACCAAAAAAAAACATGGCCACCGTGTAGTGGTTGCTAAGGGGGGAAGCTGAGTCTAAGACATGTAACTAAGCATTAGTAGGCAATCTCATGTAAATGAAGGTTAGGATACTGAATCCCACAGTCACATAGCAAATGAGCACAGTCTGAGTAGTGTAAGAGATACATAAGGGGGAGGAATAGAGTAGGAGATAGGTGACATCACAGGGGGGAATGGTAGAAAGAAATGCAGTTCATTGGAGGTCAGTGTAACATGACAGATGACAGACACAGATCAGGGAAAGAGGAGTGCCACAAGATAAGCATGGGAAAGTCAAGAAATGGAAGGTGTACACTGTTACTTACACCAAAGTTTCTTGCTGGTCGTGCATGCGCATGTGTGCGCGCCATGAAGCGCGAGTAGGGCAGTGTGCGCAGATGTAAGGCAGACTGAGCATGTGGGAGTGTGGTGGTAGATGTTTAACACTGTTTGCATTGGTGTGCATGCGTTTTAACCTGAATAGGCAGATCCTGAACCGTGTAAGCATGTGTGCACGCGTGTAAGCCATTGTGAGCGTGTTTCTGCAGGTATGCACGCTGCTCCCCCCTGAGGAAACAGAAAGGAAAAAGGAAGCAACAGAATTAGTAGGAAGCTAGCAGGGAATACTACTGGAGCTAGCAGGTGGAAACAATTAGAAGCAGGCAATTACACAGGCAGAATAGTAGCCCAGCCCAGCACTTAAAACTCTGCAAACAGCAGTGCAGGATGTTTCTCTCAAGAGACACTGCAAGACAGGAGTAAGCTATTAGAAGTGAAAACTGAAAAAGCTGAACTTAGAGCAGAAATGTTAGGGGCTGCCATAGCTGTCATAATGAGACATAGGCAACTTGCTGAGGGTGGTGACAATGCAGATGGTGCCAGACAACCCACAGTGAGGAGACGGAGAAGAGTGTACAGGCCCAGGGTCACCTACCACGGGTTACATGAGCTGGAGATAGTAGAGCGCTAGAGTGGACAGAGAGCTCCTGCAGCAAATAGTTGAGCTGTGCAGGCCACGCCTCACACACAGAACCAACAGAGGGGAACCCATCCCAGTGGAAACCAAGGTATGTGTTGGCCTAAGAATACTAGCAACAGGTACCTTCCAAAGACCAACTGGTGATATGATGGGGATATCACAGGCATCAGCCTCCAGGGTACTGCACCAGTTCCTGGATGCCATGTCAGCACATGTCGGTGATCATGTATATTTCCCCAATGCCCGTGAGGTATTGGCCAGCAATATGCATCTCTTCCAGCAAATAGCGGAATGCCCTGAGGTAGTGGGTGCAATAGACTGCACGCACATACGCATCAAAGCACCAGCCGGTGAGCGGGGTAGGGCCTACATTAACCTCAAGGACTTCCCCTCCATCAACTGCCAGGTCGTGTGTGATGCCCAGGGCATAATAATGAATGTGTGTGCTGGCTGCCCTGGGAGCTACCATGATTCCCACATCTGGCATTTGACGCAGCTGCACCAGACATTTGCCACTGGGGAAATCCCACACGGACACCTAGTGGGGGATGCAGGTTATGCACTGGAGCCGTGGCTGATGACACCCATCAGAAACGCACACACACCTGAACAGGAACACCATAATGAGGCACACACACAAACACGTAATGTAATAGAGCATGTGTTTGGGCTGCTCAAGTCACGGTTCCGGTGTCTGGACACATCTGGTGGAGCCTTGCAGTACACACCAACTACATGTACCCAAATTGTCATGGTATGTGCTATGCTACATAATATGATCTTGCGAAAACAGCTGCAGCAGGACCAGCATAGGGCTGGGCCAAACAGCCCCCCACCATTGCCAATGCCATCACAGGCAGACCGTGACTCGGAGGAGGAACAACCTGAGCCTGCCCCAGTAGGCAGAAGGAGGCGTGTCCAGTATGCCCTGGCCTTGGCAAAGAGGCAACGCATAGCACATACACTGGCTCAGTAGGAACCCTGGGAATGATACCCCCTCTGACTCACTCAAATAATAACAGGGATGCCTAAAATGACATGACCTCCTCACAAACATGTACAGGGAGTGTAATATGCGCATCCGACAGAGGCAGCCCTGCAGCACCACCTGAGGCATGAATGCCATGTGTTAAGTAATGTAACACCATGTACTATATGCACACCTGAGGACCCTGACTAACATCCACCCTCACCAAGCATGAAGCCACAAAATGATGATGGGATGATCAATTGCAATAACTGGCTGAAGTAATGCAGTTAGTCAAAGGGGAGCCAATGTGTTTCAGCCTGGGAAGACATGCGGAGCATGACATGATGCACCACCTGCTAGGGGTGGCGTGCACCTATCACTCCAGGCCCCATGGATACTGGCAAAGGCTGTCAGTACCCACAACATGCCCTGAACAGGTAAGTCTCAAAACACAAACCCACCTTCATAGGTACCACAAGGGATAGGAACCTAGATGTAACGCTACCCAGTGCCAGAAGTCTAAACAGCAAGATGCATGCAGTGTAAATGCACACAGTATGGAGAATGTTGATATCAGTCCTGTAATAGAAAACTGGGTCAAGGCTCACATCAGCACCCTAACACTACCAGGTTACACCTCATACTGTGCTGTACAGCTGCAAAACATGGAACAAGCTACAAAAGGAGGGTGACTAGCAAGAAATGGCAAGGATAACCACACCCCCATGTTGGTACCACAACAAGAAGCAGCATGGATTAGCCATGGTCAAATACCAATGGCTAAAACTGCCTCCCAGTATATAGCCTGCTGCAGACTACTGTCCTAATACCAGGAACTGCACCTGGCCTATGTTGGAATACATGAATATATCAAGCCCCCCAAACCACATTATATTGCTTGACTGAAAATACCCAGACATACACTGGGAGCATTATACTAGCACCAACACAGTAGGAGGAAAGTTCCCAGAATCCATAAACCAAAATGCCCAGGAACAATGTACCACTCCCACAAGAGGGGTAAGCATACTGGATGTGATAATCAGCAACATGTTTACTGGATGGCAAGATGAGAAGTGTATCCCTCACTGGTAAGACCAGACCATAGAGTAATCACACTGGATATACACATCCTGACCACAGTCCCTGGCCAGAAAACCACAGTGAAAAACATGTGTAAAGCATAGGTTGCACCCCCTCCAAACCGATGTGGAATCCACAAAAGGCCCTGTGCAAGTGCAGAATATGGGACACAGGCATTCCATAAACACAGCCAGGAATGCTTGGAGTATGCAATCACAAATAACAACAAGACACAATGCCATACATGCAGGCATCTGGCATGCTGGACTCCAGCCATTACCAAACCATGCAAGAGAATGAGGAAGCTACTACATGATAGAGCAAACATAAAAAGGGAAGTAATCACTGATCAGTAGTATGGCAATATGTCCACACATACAATCCACTAAGGCCAGCCACAACAAGTAGAATCTGTGAATCCAGAGGCAATGTGACACCTGCCCCAAGTACACAGACAACTCACAACTCCCCCCAATAAATACAAATATATGTGAGAGATGCAACCATTTATCCAAACTGGAGGCTGAGCTCCCCCAACTCAGTACTGTCAAAACTAGTCAGGAGGAGAAGGTAACCACATACACCACAAACCCAGTCCCACATAGACCTATCACAACTGTAAACCAAACACATAAACACAGAAAAACATTCCTGGAGGCCCTAATTACAAAGACACCACACCAACAGAAGCCTCCAAAGCAGATCCCAAGCAACCACAACCTCCAAACATAGCACATGCAACACATAGTACACAAAGCTGGTGTGCCAAACAGTTACAGGCCAGAAGGAGAAACCACATGCCTGATACAGTTGTAATAGGTGTCTGTATAGGCAGACACACTGCTGTCCCACTCACCAGACTGAACAAGGGAAAGGGTACAGTAAGCTGCCTGTAGGCTGCCACAGTATGCCACATAACACAAGTATGCAGGTCACCCCAAAGCAAGCAGAAATATGATGCACTCATTGTCCATGCTGGTGTGAATGACCTGAGATGTACCTCCCTGGACTACATGAAAAGAGACATGGATGAGCTCTCTGAGTATGTTCCCCAGGCCGGTATGACACTGGCCATTTGCAGCATCCAACCCTCACCAAGAATGATGCCACAGTACAAACACAGAATGATCAGCTTTAACAGGTGGCACAGTTACAGCTGTCAGTCCAAGAGGGTCTAATGTCCGTCTGCTTGAGATGTCATGCATGACAAGCCATGCTGCTGTTCCAGGGATGGCTTGCACCTGTTACCCCTGGGCGTCTGGATACTGGATAAGGCCTTTGCCACCTCCATAGAGCCGTACATAGGCAAGGCCAAATAGACTAACCCACCACCCTAGAAAACATAAGTGGTAAGAAACATAAGGGTAATGCTGACCAATGCCAGATGTGTAAACTGCAATATGCATGCCCCTGAGGCACTTCCCAGTATGGAGAAAATTGATGTCTGTGCAGTGACAGAAGCCTGCTGCAAGCCTACTGATAGCACACCAGCATTACCAGGTTATACCACATATCATGCGTTATGGCCCCAACACCTGGACCAAAACATCAAAGGAGGGGGAGTATCCATATGCAGCACAGACACCCATACGGCCAGGTAACCGACAATGCATGAAGCAGCGGAGACCACCCATGTGCACCTAACTGTAGTCAAAACTGCTGTATAGTCTGTAGCATGCGACAGACCACACTCTCACACACAAGAACCCCACCCAGACATCCTGAGGACACTTGACAGTATGAATGTCCCACCAAATACCAGACAAGGTACTCACAAATTACCACATAGGTGGTAAACCATTATGTATGCAAGGAGTAATCAGAGACCTAGGGACACAAGTCGACAGTAACCTGTCATGTGACACTCACAATGCCAATGTGGCTAGGAAGACTGTCTATATTGGACACTGTATCATGAAAGGATTCACATCTACATCAACAGAGGTCACTGTGCCCCTGTACTGTTCCCTTATCAGACCCATAATCTAGTACAATGACTCATATGGGATGTACCGTACCTGACACCTGCAGTGGGTCAGAAGACCTCAAAGGTACCCCACCAAGAGGATAAAGGGTGTCAAATATATGTCATATGCTGCCTGGCTGTAGACACCCCAGCTGAATGCAGTCACAGACTGCCTACATAGAGGCATTGTATGTCTGTTGTACAAGGCCATGTCCAACACAGGAGTAATGGACATGCTCCACCACAGGAAATCAAAGCCATTGGAGCTGTGAGAGTGACAGATGTCAGCCTCAACACATAATGAAGTAGGATGTGCTGGAGGGACAGATACATAACCCAGAGGCTCCCCACACCCAGAAACAGGATCCCAATCCATGTTAGGCAGATCCCCTCACTGACACCCCTCAACAGGAATATTGCCAAGTGGATGGATGATCGTACATGTACACTGGGGGTCTTCACTGTGTCATGTCCAGACAGAGGCACAGTAAAGAAAATCATAAATGGCCATAATAGTCACATAGCAAGGGGCGGCGAAAGACACACACACTCTGGCTTGGCTTACTAATGCCCTAGGGTGGATAGCCTAGTATGAACCCATGAACCTATGAAGATACAAATTGTACAGGACACTAAGGATAATCACAAGGCTTACTTAACTGATGGTAGGAACCATGTTGGGAATTCACAAATATGCTCCGAATCACACAGATATTACAAACAACATACCAAACACACACACATATTGCCAACATACAACCTGACAGGTTCAGTGCAACCCCCAGAATGCAAAATATCTATCCCAGCACACTGCTGGTCCCTGACATTGCAGATGCTGAGGTAACAGCCATCATCTGCAAAGCAAAACACACAGCAGCAAAGGTATGTGATGGTGTCCTGGGCTGAGGCCAACATGGACTCCAAGAATAATGGAATGCCAAATCACACTACTGCCCAATGTCAGCCTTATCACAGGATATGTACCCAAAGAGCAGTGTACAACAACAGTGGTCCTTCACAACAAAGGTGTTGCCTGAAAGGATACTGCAAACTACCACCCCAGGATCCTGACAAGCTTGGTCTGCACAGCTATGGAAAGGATCAGTATGTACCGCAGACATAAAGCTATCGTGGACCTACTGACACCGGACCCTACACAGTGTGGCTGTCGTAACTGCAGATCCTGCCCCTAAACATGTTTGACCCATTTGAAACAGTCATTAAGGTAATTGATGAGGGCAATGTGGTCCACACAGCGTAGCTGGACCGTGCATATGCTTCCAGACAATACCCTACGAGTTCAGTATGGATATGTTCACCAGCTTAAATATATACCCCTATGTCAGTAGAGGGGTTGCAAACCAGACCAAGGACAGAACTGACATGGTCAGACATGCTGCATCCATGTCAGACTACAAAGCAGATATGAGTGGCATCCCACAAGACTTGGTCCTGGGACCCCCCCCCATTCCGTATATATATCCCATAGGTACAGGCCAACATGGAAGGACTGTGACTGAACATGTATGCAGAGGAGTACAAACAGCCCACCATATCCGACCCCCAGCTGACACAAGCAACCCACAAAAGGGCCACCTAGAAACAGACAACTGGAGCCATAGCCATGTCAGCAAGCTAATTGCAGAACTGTGTATAGACAACCACCGTGGATATACAGTAAGTGCCCACAAATTACCACACAGGTGTTAACCCATTACGTACCTAACATGTAATGAGAAACCTGGGGACACAAGGTGATAGATATCCTGCATTGGACAAACATGTGGCTGTAGTTTTCGCAGAAACATACCATATACCCACCCAATCATGAAGGTTGTCAGATGTAGATAAGGGGAGGTCACTGTGGCTCTGCAGTCATCCTTCATCAGCATCACAATTGACTACAATTGCCCCTGTGGTATATACCTCAGCAGACACCTCCATCAACTGAAAAGTCCACAACAGTACCCCACCAGGAGTAGCAAAGAGCATGAACAGATGCCATGTGTTGCCTGAGTAAACAAACTAAAGCTCCACACACTGCCATACTGCCCACCCAGAGGCAAGCTGTGCCTGATGTATGAAGCCATGTCCAAGCTGGAATCAATGAACATGCTGCAAATTGTACAATCTGAATGGCAGTGAGCTATGCACATGAGAGACCTGAACCCCAGCACTGACATACACAGGACAAGCTGTACAGAATGATCCATAACACAGAAGGCACCCCCACTCTTGAGTAAACTCCCAGTACAGGTTAGCCAGAGAGTCACCTATCAACACCCCTCAAGAGGAATCCCGATGAGTGGATGGTAGATGGTAGGTTAACCCTGTGTATCACTGTTATGTCAGAGGTAGACGGAGGCACAGTATACTAACCATGACATATGTCATGGCAAACTCCAGTTACAATGTGTGTCGAAGGACAAACACACTCTGTGACTAGCATCATAAATGGCCTAGGGAACATTGCTAGTGTTTGCCAATGTCCTCCTATGTTGTGGAATACACTACCAATGTTGGACAAGCCTGGTGTAGGTAGTCCATATCTGAACATAATGCAACATGGTCATATGTGCACAACTGGCCCCTACACAGTCTGTTGTGCTCACTATGAAGATGTCAAGCAGTGATAGGACTAAAGCCCAGGATACTGTCCACCACAGTGAAAGTACTGAACCAGTACACTATACGGTACTACAGTGTTAGGTCATTATGAAAGGATGTTGACAACTGTATGCAAAGTATCCCATGCAATCCCTGCAGGCACAGTATAATCCCTGTTGTGGCAGACACGAAGCAGTTGGCCAGTTAGTACACAACATGACACCCAACACACAACCATAAACGTGAGATATTGTTGAAGTTCACACACACCCAAATATGTGGTGGACTTCAGAGTTCAACACATGGAAAGCTCACACTGGGCATGCTCGCACACTTTGATAAATGAGGCATATGTCAGACAACATGCCATGGAAAGGCTGAACTGGGCATGCTCACACACTTAGACTATATCTCCATTTAGCAGTTGGCCACACATATCTGGTATTTGTACGTGTCATTCCAGGAACCAACCACAACACAGCAATCTGCCCAGTGCACACAGTAAATGACTACAGAGACATAAGTGATATAGTGGATCGCCCTCATATTCAAACATCTTCCACAGATACACAAGTTGTTCATAGGAACAGGGAATGCTATGGCAATAAAGACCTGCAAACAGTCTAACAGCACAACAAATATTGTGCATCTGACAATTGAACATATGGGTGTAGAGGTCAATACTAGGCTTGTTGCCCTAGGGAATGACAGCTTAGCCAGAGTGTGCTTGGCATCTGCATCCCCAGTACAGTAGGCTACTGTGCCACTGTAAAGTAGGTCACATAAGGCAACGTGTGAGGCTAGTGAGCTGTGCCTCTGTCAAGCAGGGCACAGTGGAGATCCCAGGGTTTGAATGTGCTAAGCCAAAGCCATGTTGTTGGTGTGTGCTGGAAGACGGTTGCTGAGGACCTCTAACAGTAAGTGGGTGTCAATAACAGACTGAGGGGAGCCCTATCTGCATTGTCTGGACAATTCCACTGTCAACACTGTGTTGTGATGATTATGTGGGAATGAAGTGTTGTGCCGGTACTGTTCACAGATGTCCTCCCTCTGTGGGCTACAGCTCTGCAGTGTATTAGCTCACTCTGTCTGTTGGATGGCTCATATATGGCTGGTGTACACCTGACAGGTGTCTTGTTGTGGAGCAGTCATGGGTATATGTGGGATAGCATGATCAATGCAAACCTTACACATGCTCATAGAATGCAATTGTCAAGGATTATGCAGAGTGGCCAGTATAGTCCCCCAGCATGGGTCCTTTGAAGTCGTCCACCCCAGTCTCCACAAGTGTAGAGTCTGCTTGTGCTAAAGACAGTTTGTTTGCAGTGACAACCTTGCCTGGGGGTGGGGATGGTATATGGATGTCCAGGGAAAGGTGGGTATGGTCAGATATCAACAATGGTGGTCTATCTCTGGTGTGGAACAGTGAGTACCCATGTTGCAGATGGACAGGTGCAATATGTATTCCCCCATGTGGCTGTGGTGAGTGGTTCTGCCATAGCACATGGACCCACAAATTGTAGTGGCTGTAGGGTAAAGTGGTAGAGGCCTGAGTAGTTCCCACACATAATATGCCTGTACCTGATGTTAACAACTGGAATGGTGTATGTGAACACCTGCATATCCCGGCACTGTTCCCAGGGAAGCAAAGTGTGTGTCCTGGATGTGGGAGTGGTGTTCTGGACTGGTTGTGATGTGTGTTACAGGTCTTGTGGTCACGAAGCATGGTATAGAACATAACCTGCCAGTGCGATGTGCATATCTGATCCTGACGTAGGTGGCTGCAAATGCATATATATGCTATCCCCCACCTGACAGGTAGTACTAGATGTACATACCTCTGTAGAAATAAAGATGTCAGCACCCTATAAATACTGCAGGTGCAGACCAGATGCCCAGTAATTCGGTTAGCACGCTCTGCTAATGCGTCTCCCTCAAGTGTCATAATATAGGTAGGCAGGAGTTCAAACCATGCAAATGCTCAGTGTGTGTGTGTGTGTGTGTGTGTGTGTGTGTGTGTGTGTGTGAGCGGGGTTGATGTGTGTGCAAGTCTGTGTGAGGGAGATGTCCCTTTTGGCAACTGTGAAAGCACTCTACAGGATGCACATTCCCCTATCTAAGCACGGATGATGTCAGCACCCTATAAGTACAGCAGGAGAAGGGAGACCTCCCAGTAATTCAAATAGCGTGCTCCGCTAATGTGTCTGTCACGAGTGTCATAACATAGTTGGGTAGGGGTTTGAATCCTGCAACTGCCCAGTGTGTGGATGGGGGTTAGTGTGTGTGCAAGTCTGTGTGAGGGAGATGTCCCTTTTGGCAACTGTGAAAGCACTCTACAGGATGCACATTCCCCTATCTAAGCACGGATGATGTCAGTACCCTATAAGTACAGCAGGAGAAGGGAAACCTCCCAGTAATTTGAGTAGCACGCTCTGCTGATGCGTCTGTCATGAGTGTCATAACATAGTTAGGTATGAGTTTGAAACCTACAAATGGCAAGTGTGTGTGTTTGGATGTGGGTAGTTTGTGTGTGTGCAATTCTGTATGAACGACATGTGCTTTTTTGCAATCAGGAGATCACACTACATGATGCACATTACCCTTTCCAAACACTGATGATGTCAGCACCCTATACATACAGCTGGAGAAGGGACACCTCCCAGTAATCCGAATAGCGCACTCTGCTAAAGCGTCTCTCTCAAATGTCATAACATAGTTAAGTAGGAGTTTGAAACCTGCAAGTGTGTGTGTGTTTGGATGTGGGGAGTTTGTGTGTGTGCAATTCTGTATGAAAAACATTTTTTTTGGCAATCAGGAGATCACACTACATGATGCACATTACTCTTTCCAAACACTGATGATGTCAGCACCCTATAAGTACAGCCGGAGAAGAGGAACCTCCTAGTAATCTGAATGGTGCGCTTCGCTAATGCGTCTCTCTCATGTGTCGTGACATAGTTAGGTAGGGGTATGAATCCTGCACAATGGCAAGTGCGTGTGTGTGTGTGTGGGGGGGTAGTAGGGTGTGTGTAATTAAAAGTGTGAGAGAACAGATCCTTTTGGCAAATACTACAATACACCAGATGATGCATATTCCCCCAGTAAACACAGGGGATGTCACCACACTATCAGCACAGCCAAACAGGGCTACTTGGCCAGTAATGCCAATAGTGTGCTCCGCTACTGGGTCTATTACCATTGTCAGTGTACAGATAGGTATGTTTTGGAAACCCACAACTGCCATGTGTGGTTGTGTCACACATTATGACCTTGTCTGGGTTTTTGTGCATAACAATGCATGGCAATGCACACATGATGTATGTGTGTGACACATACACATAAATACCTGTGACCTGCAGTAGTTACCATGTCTGACACATGCCTCGAGTGGATAAATGGTATTCGCAATGCATGACAACATGACTGTCTTACTGTGCAGGGGCCGCACGCGGTATGTGTCTATACAGTGTGGGTGTACATGGTAAAATACCTACAGCAGGGGATACACATCTGGTCTGGGCCATATAGTCTACATGTAGTCGATGTACAGGTGCTGCATGTTCCCACCTGTTGTGGGAGTGGTAACATGTTATTCCACTGCAATTCAGTGACCACATGCTGGGAACCTTTCAGCTAGTGTGTTGTAGCTACAGTAATGCTCATGCACAATGTTTGGCTGGATGCAGTCCAGCCATATAAAGACATTTCTTGAGACTGTCATATTGCCAGTGTTGTTATGGAGGATAGGTGGGTTTCCTGTGTATGGAAGGGTTGTGTGTGCCAGGCAATGAACCAGAAGGCAGTCCGACACACTGTTAGCTGCACATGAATAGGCCCTGATGCTTTGTGCTGTGCCAACAACCTGGAGGTGTGTGTATCTGTGGTGCCTTGGGATACCACCCCCCTGTCCATGTGTGTTACATGTGTAGGGGATGACAGGCATGGTATGAGGTATAACCTGGCAGTGATGGGTTGCACCTGTGAGCTGTGAATCAGGACTCTGGTACTGCACAGACATTGCAGTTCACCATGCTGAGGACAGTGTCCAGTGCATGCATCTTGCGGTGTACACTGCTGGTGTTGTGTAGCATCACTGTTAGTGTCCTATCCTGTGTGATACCCGTGGAGGTGACTATGTAATCCGTGTCCTGCAGCAAAAGGCACTATGTGTGTATCAAGGGGCTTCGCCAATATACAATGGCCCATGGGTGTCACGTGCAAGCTGCCCCTCGCAAATCATTGTGGCTTCCCTAGCATGTAAGTACACGCTGACAGCCAGTGGATACCCTATGAATGACATTGGAGATTGAGTAGAATGTAGACATAGAACACCCTTCCTACATATAGTGGTAGCATACCTGGTGAGGGTATGATGGCAACCAAGATCAGTCTCATACTGGCCCATGCCACATGCTGAGAGATCCCTTCTATGTTCCCCTATCATGTAGTCCAGGGAGGTATGTCTCAGGTCATCCATAGTGGCATGGTCAATGACTGAGTCATATATGTCCATGCCTCTGACTGACCTGTATGCATGTGTTTTGTGGTGGACCATAGTGCCCCACAGGCATATCACTGTGACCTTCACCATGTACAGCCTGTTGAGCAGGACCCCACTGCAGCGGCCAAGACAGATACCTGACACATCTGTAGCAGGTGTGTTGTGTAGCCCTACAGGCTGTAAGTGTGTGGCACAAGGGATGTGTGTGCCATGTGTGGCATGTGCTCTGCTTCGACATAACGTATGCCTGTGTGCCAGCTGCGGAGGTGTGTGATGCTCAGGCAGGATGCTATTCTTAGTCTCCAAGTATGCCACAGTGTGTTTAGATTGCTGTCAGTGCGGGTCTATGTCAGACTGGTATTGTAGTCACTGTAGTATGTCATGCCACCTGACAGGGTATGGCATTACTGGGTTCAGAGTGCTCAGTCCCCAGATTGGCTATGTGGTGGCATCCCACACATGTGTTGTACGTTCCTGGCCAGGGATGAAGGTTGACTGCATACATGTGGCAGCTGTGACATTGCCACATGATTCACATAAACCACAACTGGACCATAGAGGTGATTCACAGGTTACTGCTACCATAGTAGTGTGATTGCCATGGTGATTACCAACACATAGGGCCAATGGAGAACAACATACTGAAGGTGTGTATGTGTGGGTGTACTGCTACTGATTTCATAGCACTGGCATATATGACTGCACACATGGGAAAATGCCAGGTAAGACATGTGCAATGTGTCACAGGCAACGTACATGTGAACAGGACAGACAGTGACGTTCTGCCATGTGTAAACTTGACATACGTATAGTACGCTATGCAGATGTCACTAGGAGTCCACAGAAGCACTGTAACTCTGCATTGCAGGTGGAAGCAGTGTTCCAGGGAACCCCAAGCGAACATGCATGCAAACAAAGCTACAGTAAGCAGGGCTGGAAGTAGTCCATTGTACAACAAAGAAGGTGTAACACTAACAGTAGGTAACAGTGCAAATATGTAGGCACTATCAACATGTACCCAGGAATGCACAGCTCAGATGTCCATGGTAGAACTGATATTATGTCATAGTTAATTGTGATTTGTATTACATTGGTACTGCACACATATCAACATGCGCAAACATCCACATTGCATAGTCATTGTGGGCAACTTGCCGCCATTACTGTACATGTCCATCATTGCGTATCACTACTTGCAGTAGCTTCCCCCCTGTGCTACCCATGTATGTGGCTATCTGTTGACATCCTTACCACCGGTATGTAATAATGTGCAGCTGTTACACTTTGGTATGTACTATGGGTGTAGATAACAATTCAGGACAGTCATATGGTTACTGCATCAGGCATGCTGGGATATACACACAGTCATATCAGCACACTGTACTGTTACCAACATGATACTACTAATACACTTCTATGTAGTCACCCTGTGCATCAGCAACGTGTTTACCTGTTCCTGCACTGATGTTGGAGATTGCAGGAGGTGGCACAGTTTCATCATATGCACAGGGTGTGAATTAGGTATGCCTGAGTCTGCCACTGATACCACCAATTGACATGTGTGTGTATGTGTGTTGGTGAAGGACATCAGTACAGGGTGGGGCACTGTTGGTGCAGTGTGTGCGTGTATGTGGTAGCCCTAGGTGTTAGCATTTTGCATGTGTATATGCACGCACACAGTTCCACCTCATGGCTGCCATATACTGGAGTTTGTGGACAGCCACAGACTACACCTGGCAGGTCATACAGATCAGTGTCTGTGGGCACGGACACGGTACCTGTGCCTGGCAGGGGTGCTAAGGACCGTATCCGGTACTAAGCCAGACTGGGTACTGTCATCAGAAGTGGAAGTGTGTTGACTGGACACAGGTCCCTGTTGGGACTGTCCAGAGCCATGTGCACGTGGTTTCCTGGGGCGTTCCGATGACAGCACAGACCCAGCATTGCTGGGGCTGCTGCTGGAACTATGGGGGCATCCGCGGGCCTGATTTCGTCTGCGCCGACTGCCAGCTGCTGCTGTTGCTGGCATACGGCCACGTCGATGCCGCAACCGCCCACCATTGCCCTGGCTCATGGACACGTGGTTGTGGAACTGCTGTAATATGTCCCCACAACGTCTGTCTATGACATCGGTGAAATTACAGATAGCATCCACGATGTCACGCATACTGTCAGTCATGGCTGTACGACATGCTCTCAGCTCCCTCAGACCCTGTCTGGTGTATGTTTCCATACGCGACTGTGCCTGCATGACAGCCTGAAACATAGCTGAGGTTGACAGACCTCTTTGGGCACGTCTGCCAGAGGCAGTACACCCACGGATGCTCCCACGAGAACCCATGGGCAACTGTCTGTGTGGTACCATCGCAGGACCCTGCCCATGGCTCCTGTGTGGGGAAGCATGTGCCACAGATACCACATTACCCTGGTCAATGCCCACTGTATCCTGTCCATCACCTAGGGACAATGGTGACATAGGATGTACTGTCAGGATGATTGTGCGCAATGATGGGGTTGACAGCTGTGTACTGTCAATTGGCTGACCAATGGCGGACCCTGACACACCTTCCTGTGCCATTACACAGATATCATCATTAGCAGTACCTGTGGCACCAGATTCAGGTTCCCTGTTGCAGGACACCAGAGCAGAACCAGAACCTGTGGGAGGAAGACAGGAAACACAGTTTACAGTGTCCACACAATGTTACCAGTGATGCACTTATGCACTCATGCACACATGCACACGTGGACACATGCACACATGCACACATGCACACATGGACACAGGCACACATGCACACATGCACACTTGCACACATGCACACATGCACACATGCACACGTGGACACAGGCACACATGCACACATGCACACATGCACACGTGGACACGTGTGCACGTGCACACATGCACACATGCACACATGCACACATGGACACAGGCACACATGCACACATGCACACGTGGACACAGGCACACATGCACACATGCACACATGAACACGTGGACACAGGCACACATGCACACATGCACACCCCACAGTATACACACAGAGCACTACTGAGTTACACTAGTATTACTAGCACTATCAGGACTATTATAGGTATTGTTAAAACACACTCACCAGCATGGATGGCCTGCCTTGCTGTAACACTGGAGGGACCTGCAGAAATGAGGAGATTAATGTCAGTGGGCACAACTCTGCCATTGATACTGCATATGATACAGTGCAGTAGCACACCAGTTGCCTTTCATACCTGCACAATTACATACTATGTTGACAGCTACATACCACGGACACACCTTACACATGCATAAACTAACAGTGTACAGAACAGTCAAGTGTACATATGGCATATTACCTGCACGCTCCATGTCATGCTGCTGTGTGGATCCAGCCTCCATCATGATGCAGGTGTATTGCTGTTGCTGTTCCGGGGCTGGAGCCACAGCACTTAGGAGTAGCCCCTCGAGTCTGGTGAGGGGGGGATGTGTGGCCACCCCACCTCCTGTAGCAACCTGTTGCCTGTGGATATCCGACGCACGCTGATGGACATTTCTGATTAAATCACTGCAGTGATGTCGTACCCGCTCATATGTCCTATTATGCGTGCCAATGTCATTTACCCTACGGACAAGGTCTTGCCACAGTGCAGCCCTTTCCTGCTGATTCTGGCTGGTGCGGGAAATCAGTATGTCATAATCCCGCACCAGGCTCTGGTGTATCTCCTCGTCTTCTGCTGCAGAGTAGGCAGGATTACGCTGACGCGCCATGTCCCTGGAAGAGAACACAAACAGGATATCAGCAGACTATGTCAGCAATATATGGCACACATACTATACATGATACTCAACTGTAGTGATATACTACTACTCCCATATGTAGCATGTGTGTGTCTCTTGGTGGATACACAAGTACATGGCCAGATATCAGTGCTCAGCCAACACCTGTGCAACAATACCTGCCACATTCCATACAACATAGTAGCATGCCCCATCGGTCAGCACTCTGCGACAGGTCCAATGCACAACCTCACTCTGGGGGTTCATACCAAGGTACTGTATGTGGAACGCCATTCACTAGTGTGATCTGGACACAAGTTACTCGGCCTGGATATACATATCCCACCACCACCACCACCAGCACAGTAGACTACTTTGATATGTATGTGATTAGGCAGTTATTCACTTGTTAGGACTGAGATGGTATCCATGCAGCCCACTGGGCCAGTGGAAGCCACAACCCACACTGCTGACCCCTTTGCGAATGCTTCCCATGGATATCCCAAAGATTGCATGGAACATGCACACACATTTCTAACCCAGACCCTATGCACAAAGGTTAGGCATCCTGTCCGGTGGACCCCAGCCAAAGGCAGATTGCATAACGATAGAAGGAGGCTACTGCAGGACAGAGCAGATTCACATTAAGGGAAGGCATCTGTGGTCAGCACTGGTAATAAGCTACGGTCTCTCATAACAACATCCACGGCCTACTCTGGGAGGGAAATGGCCACGAACACTATAGATAACCACAAGGCCTTCTTCAGTTATGTTACACATATGGATCAATCGCCTCAGATATGCTCTGAGTTAATACACACCTACTTAACATTCACAAAACACACAGATATTGGCAACATTCTTGCAGACAGGTTTGGTGCACGTATTCCCCTCCTTCTCCCCCACACTTAGAAATACTTATCACAGCTGAATGTAACCTCCCTATCATCTCACATGTCCAGGTGAGGGCCGCCCTCAGCAAAGCAGAACACACAGCATCAATGTGACCTGATGGTATCCCTGGATGTGTGCTACATGAACTCCATGAGGACATACAACCGCATATAAGACTGATATTTAACCTTGGCCGTACTACAGGATATGTACCTGAACACTGGCATACAGCAACAGTGGTCCCACTCCACTAAGGAGGCACCTCTACTGACCCTGGGAACTACCGCACCATAAGCTTAACCAGCCTGGTCTGCACAGCTATGGAATGATTCAGTATGGGACGCATATACAGCGATATTGGGTACCTGCAGACACTTGTTCCTGGCCAGTTTGCCTTTGTGATGGGCTGATCCTGCCTTTTGAACCTGGTTCACCTTTCAAAACAGTCACTACAGCCATTGATGAGGGCAACGCAATCCATACAGCCTACCTGGACTTGCCTAAGGCCTTCAACACAGTACTCCACACAGGCATTATAGACAAGCTCATTAGCTTACATGTTACTACATATGTCACATGATGGGTTGCACACTGGTTGACATACAGAATCCATAATATCGATATTGTAGGAGGCATGTCAGACTCAATGCCAGTCAAATGTGGTATCCCACAGGCCTCTGTCCTAGGACCCCTCTTGTTTGGCATTTATTTCTCAGATGTAAAAGCAAACATGTGCGGGTTGTGGATGACAAAGTTCCCAGATGACTGCTAACTAAGCGCCATAGTCGTTACACCAGCTGACACACACATCCTACAGACAGGCCTCACTGCAACGGAAAACTGCTGCCAGGATCATGGCCTAACACTGAATGACATGTAATGTATAGTCATCCTCTTTTGGTGGAACTACGTGCACACAACATATCACATGGACATACCTATAGATACAGACCTATGACACATATGGAGGGTTCACAGTATGCAGACTATTAACCTGTTACTTTACATTACCTGTGTTTGTCGCAGCTAGTTGTGTTACCTCTACTACTGCTTCCTGCTGCTGCTGGCACGGCTTGGTACTGTCACTGCTGACAGCTTCAACTCAGTTTGTGTACCGTGTGTTGTTTGTGTTGTTTTTCTCTCTCTCTCTCTCTCTCTCTCTCTCTCTCTCTCTCTCTCTCTGTCTGCCTCCAGACAGTGCAATGAACATATTGCATGTGTGGAGTGTGAGTACAGGATGCTTTTGTAGGTATCTGCATAAGTCCATGTGATGGCCTCTGCACCAATTGTAAGCCAGCATTTGCTAATTGCATGCAGCCAGTTGTGTACTGATTGCAGTTCTCACTGTGATTTCAGGACAGTGCTATAAAAGGGTATGTGAGATAGGCATTGCCCTTTCAGATTGTAAGGGTGGGGACCATGCTGGTATGCTGTGGACACTGTTCTGTGAGTATAAAGGTTAGTATCTCTCTCATGATTCAGGCTGTGTTGTAGATTCACATTTCTCCATTCCTCTCTCCTGTTTCCTGTAGTAAGTGTGTATGCACACTGACACCTACAACTATATATCTATATATATATATATATATATATATATATATATATATATATATATATATATATATATATGTAAATATACATACATTTATATTTGTACATTAACTGACATTATTACCTACTAGCTACCAACTAGCATGGCTGTTTCTGTTCACACACTACTATTATGGAAATCCACTAGTTCTGACAGTAAGTCATGCTTTGTGTACTACACATCCTATATTCCCCTTTACATTCATTCCTACTATTACATGATATATTTATTTTAGCACAATGTTCTTGTATAAGACTCATGGCTTAGTGGTAGTTCATGCAGACTACTGTTTCCAAGGTCCTGGGTTCGGGACTGACAGTGGGATTTTATTTTGCTTTTGAACTGACTACAGGACCTGTCATTCAGAGTGACTAAGGCACTTTTAAGCAGTTGTAACTGGGTTAGCACTGGTTTGCGCGGAGCTCCCGCATGCGCACTGGCGTTCAGCTCCACGCACACCCGCTTACAACCGCTTAACAGTGCTTACTCTGGTGCACACCCGCGCTATTTTCATTGAAAGAAATGATAATGGGGAGACAGGAAAGTGGTGAAAAAGGGGTCACAAAGAGGGTAAGACAGTAGGGAAACAAGCTTGGGTTTTGCAGGAGGGATGTAGGTAAGGCCCATAGCTGTCCATTTCTTCATCAGCAACAGCTGTGCATATGTATGTAATTTGGTGTGACATTTGAAACCTTCCACCCCTGAGAGAGGTGTCAGGACAACAATAATACTTGTTGTACAGCCAATTGTAATTGATAGTTTCCATATCCAGCAGACATGTGTGCAGAATGGGCAGCTATGTATGGGGCGTAATTTTTTTGTGGGTATAGAGTGCCCTTTTTTTTTTTTTTCAGGTGAGAGTGGTATGTCTGGTGAAGGAAGTCGGTATAGCTGGGGAGGTAGGTTGGGTAGGTCAACAGACAAGACAAACAAGACGCATACAGGGGTGGTGTATGACACATGTGGGGGGGTTACACAATTGACGGAGACAGATGTTTGGATATCCAGAGCCCATGAGCCCAAAGATGGCAACAGTGGAACTGATATCCCCACCCATGAGCAGTTGCCACTGTTCCTTCACTGCCTAGGATGGGGCTGTGCTGGGGGCTGTGTAGGCCGGGCAACAGGCATGCCTGTAAGTTGTGCCACCTGTGCCTCAAGCTGGCATAGGGGCCCAAGTACAGAGTCCCGGATCTCCCTATGCACCACAGTCCGGACGCTACGGAGGGTGAGTGGTGGTTCTCCTCCGGCCACACTTGCAGAGGGGTGATGGGCCCCATCCCCTGCAGCGCTTCCACCCGCAGGTGGCACAGGGCCACCGGAAGAGGGTCCAGACTGGTCACTAGTGCCAGGTGCACTCGACAGCTGAGGTGGGACAGGTGGGTCCGCTGGCACCCGCCTTCCCTGTCGTCCTATGTTTTGCATTATGTCATGGCAGTTTGGGTTAGTAACATACAATACCATTCGCAATTAGTTGTAACAGCATGTATTAGTATTCCCATTAACCAAACACCCAGATATTCACACCATTGAACAGCGAGCATAACACATGCATAATTTGAACAGCAATACACAGTCCAACAACATGCAGGGTTGATTGATGGCAGCAGGCCATCAGGTCTGGATGTATGAACAGGGCAGATGCATCAACGGACATGCAAATATTTATGACCCAACAGGACAAATGTCCAGGGGTGTTAATTGTGATTGCATATACCATTTTCACGTGGAATGGGTTATATGTGGTTATAGGGTGGGGTGAAGAAAATAATATTAACACCTTCGAATACCAATACATATGCTGTACATTTCTAATAGCTGCACATATATACACACTACTGTTCTAACTACAGTTTCCTATATGATAACTACTTCAATTTGGTGATAGGACTGTTACTGCTACATCAATATACATTTTATTGTTATTCATACACGTTCATATCTGGCTTTGTTCAGCTACATCATCCTGCTACATTTGCTTTATATAGCTATAGACAACTGTGGATGTTTGGTATTTCAGACAATCATACTATCTGCATATTGCAGACTGAGAGCAACATATCCAGATTTTGGGATACACATTCCAGCTGCAGCAACACTTTGAACACATTTCGCTGTTTGGTTCTGCTTGTCACATTCATTTCATTCTGTACTGACTGCAGTATACTTTATTCAGGGGTTATTACTACTTTATTGGTGGATTCATAACTCTTTCTCACACTCTCTCACTTGTTTTCATTTTACTATTCAGGATGGTACTTACTTCTAGGCTTTATTGACATGTTTTACCTGTAGCTATTACAATCCTTTCCAGCAGTCTCACTTCTGTCATGTTTCAGTATTTCAACAGGGGTATATTTCACATTTGTGATTTGCTCATCTTCTGCAGCTGTACATTTCAGCCTGCTGCAGGTTGTGTACTATTATATTACAGGTGGGGCATCTTTATTTCAGACTTTATTTCAGACATTTTCATTTTTCTGTTTGGATTACAGACTGCAACACACTTTTGTAATCAAGCAATACTTGCAAACACTCTTACACTGTTACTTGCACATTTTATTACTTAGTGACTACACTGCACTCTTTTGCTAACTGTCATACTTTTATATTTCTTTACAGTTACTGGGAGAGGATTACTGACCTGCCTGGTGGTGCAACCGCACCAGCCTATCGCCATAGGCTCTGCGGTTCGCAGAACGGACACCTGCAGCTGTAATATAAATGAAGTAATATTGGAATACACATCTCCATAATATCAGCTAGTTTAATTTCTTACATACATAATTAAATGTAACTTACTCAGTAGTGGGGTGTTGGGCATTTGTCGGGCCTCCTGGATCCAAAGGTTCAATTGGTCCTGCTTGCGTCTCTTCAGGTCCGCATGGTGGTGACAGACCTGCTCACCAGTCCTTGGAATCCCTGTGGCACTGGTGAGATCATGAGCCAACCGGTCCCACGCCTCAGCCCTATATGCTCCCCACAGGACCTGGCCCTGCATGAGTTGGGCCTCATGATTGTGGACTAGGAGCCAGACCATGTATCTGGACTCCTCAACGCCCCACCTCTGTGCTCGAAAGCAACTACCCTCACCTACTCCTGACATTCTGGCTGCAAGTTAGTTCTACAATCATTTATGCTGTGTATTCCCGCCTATGGGGCTTATATATGCCGTTTTCCCACATATCTGTGATTGGCCATTTTGGAATTGTATCAACTTCACAAAACCTGCTTTGTCATGCTCCACTTTGTATTCATTCCTCTATATTTGCTATTACTGCATTTCTAGGTACTGCTGTCATGGCTTAGTGGTTCAGTACCTTGACTATGGTGCATAGTATCCTGGGTTCAAACCTGGCCAATGCTTTTTTTTTTTATGACTGTCTAGACAGGCTAGGGGGTGTGTCTATGTAAAGGCAGTTTTGATACAGCTTGCTCAACGTTGCCCGTCGGTTAGCTTGTTGGCGCGGTGCGCAGCTCCGCGTAAACGGGGTACACTGGTTTACGCTTCATTTGGCTGTTAGCACGCATATTACACTCAGCCCAGATAGGGGCACATAGTTTCAGTGTGTTAAACCACTGCTCACCTACGGGCACTCATTTTACACCTGTTAAACCACTGCTCACCTACGGGCAGATGCACTCACCTTGTTAAACTGTAGCTCAGCTATAGGCACATCTTGCATTTTTTATTGTTTTATCTCACATTTCTTCAAAATAAATGGACTATTTCATTACATTTTACATAAAATATGATTTTATATGTGTACATATTTGTCAGGGACTTGTTTCGTGCTTATTTTACTAAAAATAAAAATTGATGTTGTGGGGGCTGGAACCATGGATGCCTGCTCTTCAGCCGACGTCTCTACTGCTACGCTATTGCTTCTTGGCTTACTTTGCATATTTAGTTCTTATATGCTTTTCCACTGACTGCTAACTGTGGCTAAGCTACGGGCACACCCGCGCAAACGAGCGCACTCACGGGCAAACATCTTTATGATTTAAAAAAAATATATAACATGTTCATTTATATATTTTATGTTCATAGTCTGTGGGGGCATGTGTTGTGTTGTGTTTATTCACATTTCCATGGCCTCTGTCGTGGGTGTTTACTTTGGGCACTTTTACTCTTCTGGGGGCGTGTCCGCTTGCAGGGCTCGGCCTACGGACACGCCCCCTACTGTCTTCCACGGACCGTGTTAGCCTTAGGTGTGATTCAGCATGCCCTCATGCATATGCATGACATGCTGACGTCACACCGTTTAACTGCAGCCTCCGTGTAAGCCATGTATCTCTTACATGGAGGTTTTGTGAATCCTGCCCTTTATCTCTTTCTTCTTTCTTATTCTTGTCACTAACATCTCCCTCCCTTTTTCCTGTCATTTTTCTGGAAGAGAACATACATATAAAGTACTAGTTTATGAACATCAGAAGTGAATAAAGTATTGTTATCATGAGTAACAATATGTTAAAAGGTCATTACTCAAATTTAGTAAAGGTAATAGATTATTAAATGTGTTATATAAACCAATATACAAACTTTTTATTTTGATGAATGGAAGAACCAGGTGTCAAGTACTTCCATTACATATATTATTTATGCATTTTATTATTTTCATTCCAGCACATATTTGAAGATACATTTTATCACTTTATAATTCCTCTCCCTTCACCTTTTATTATTCACTGCATTAATTCCTCTGTGTTGAAAACTGAAAGTCTTTAAATCAGTTATAAAATGCTATGAGAAAATTTCATGACCGCCAACAACCATGTCACTCTGTACATGTCAGAGCTGAATATTATTACAGCTGTTGGAACTGTTGAATCATTAGAAAAAAACAATAAAATACAGATTTCACAGTCTGAGTGCATGTAAAAGTAATTATGATTAAATTATCAAAAATGTGCAAGTTTATACAGATTTCAGTACTAAGGGTCTTATTTCAAGGAGTAGTTATGTCAAAAGTCATCATCTAACAGTTAACAAAACATACATGCAGTTATCGGGAAGCAATGAGCAGAAATCCTTTCTGGCAATTATAACAAGCATTGCAATCAACAAATCTAGGATATACAGTACATTTTCATGTGATAGCAGTACCTTAATTAAATGGCAAAGTAACATGTAACATCAATTGCTTAACTAATATTAATTTCTTGGCATTTGTTCATTGCTTTGAGTAAATTTTTCAAAATTTACAAGGTACAAATACCTGACTGTAATACTCTTCCACAGCAAATCTGTATCACTCAAAGAAAAAGTGCACCAGTTTATGTGTGTTGTTTTACATACACACACATACACACATACCCCCCCACACACACACACACATACATATATACTCGTATTTTATATATAAACACATACACTTTTATATATGTCCCTCCCTCTATCTCTGTATAAATTCACATGCACATTGAGGCATCTACACATCTAACTATATATATATATATATATATATATATATATATATATATATATATATACATACACACAAACACATATGCATGCAGAGAGAGAGAGAGAGAGAGAGTGAGAAAGAGAGAAAATGTATCAGATAAAGAGCAAGTGTAATTGTGCGCATGGAAGTGAAGATGTGGTCATGCTCCCATTACATCTCACATAAATTAATATTAATTTCTGGGCATATGTTTATCATTTTGAACTCATTTTTCAAAATTTACAAGGCACTAACACATAACTGTAACAATGTGTGACAGCCAATCTGTATCAGATAAAAAATGTAAGTGTGTGTGTGTGTGTGTGTGTGTGTGTGTGTGTGTGTGTGTGTGCGTGCGTGTGTGTGTGTGTGTGTGTGTGTGTGTGTGTGTGTGTGTGTGTGTTTGTGTGTGTGTGTGTGTGTGTGTATGTGTGTGTCCATATTATATACACATAGATATACAGCTATATGTATTTTTATATATACAGTATGTGAGTGTGTGTGTGTGTGTGTGTCCATGCACGCGCGCACACACACACACACACACACACACACACACACACACAGAGGAAGAGAATCTGTATCAGATGAAGCACAAGTGTTAATGTGGGTATGTACGTGCATGCACATACACATACAATTTTAATAGAAAATGAACTTTGATTAACAGAAAACGCAACAAAAAAGGTCATCAGTGATTACTATTATCTAAATTCAAAACCATCCAAACCAAATGATCACAAAGTAAACAAACATGTTACACCTGCAATCACTGAAATCAACTCAAAACTCATTAGTTCCCGAAGAAAACCCAGACCATTGTGACTGCCATATTTTAAAGATAAATATTTAGAGTAGATAGTAAGTGAATGCTTAATACTTAAAATCATTAACAAGCATAAAATTAAGTGATAAGTAAATGTAAGGTACATATAAAATGACAGTATAGGTTGTAATGTAAAGGTAGTTTAGCGGAAGTATAAGTGACTTCCTGGTATGGACCATAAGTGTGGAGACATGCATCATGAAGACTAAAGATGTTAGAGAGCAAAAAGCACTAAAACAAGCTCATTTTACATGGCATGAAGTAAGGAGTGAATAAGTTAAAGAATAAATTGCAAACCGGAGAAGCTTAATACTAGTTATTTGGTGCCATAAGTGAGTAAAAGTTTCACAAAGCATTTTACACTGGAAAAAAACTCTTGGAGAAGCATTATCCATACCCAGAATGTGATTAGGTAGAGTTAAACATAAAACATAAAGCTACTAGTCGATACCCCAAATAAACAAGTAATAAAAAGAAAAGAAAATACACCCACCTAATATTTTTAGAAAATTAGAATAAATAATATGAAAAACGATCAGTCTAATAAGTATTCTGATATTGTAAAGAAGACAAACAGTAAGAAAAAGGTTAAATAATATTATTGTTAGTTCAAATGGAAATATAAGCACAGAAAAAAGAAATAACTGTAAGTGCAAAAAGGTTGTATCAATTTATAATCCATTGTACAAAACACTTTGTCTTATATTTTCTAATGTTATCTAACTTTCTGTGTAATCTATGTAATTTTTGTCTATTGGAGCTTTTCTCCCCAGGCCTTCGCTGAAAATGGGCATGCATCCAGTCGGACTATCCTGGTAAACAAATGTAAAATAAATGAAATAAAATAAATAATTTAGATAACATTCTTAATAGATTGTTTATATATAAAAAGAAAAACAGATGTTACCTTTATGAAGGCAGAGACATTTGACTGACTTAAGGATACTGAGACATTCACTTTGAGATAAAAAAAAAAAATTAATAGATGAATACATTTCCATCAATGAATGTCTCGGCATTAAATATCCCATGTATTCTAAAATAAAAAAAAATATTAAGTGAAACAAGAATATTTGTTCAGAAAAAAGAGACATTTATTTCATGACTGACAGTTTTAAAGCTTTGTTTAAGCAAGCTGAAATAGGCTGTGTTTTTTGTTTCTTTTTCTTCATATCAGTCTATGAATTTGTATCCTAGGTTCTTTTCAGAGTAGGGGATGACCAGTCCATGTCTTCTGTTACAGGGAGAAGGTTATTATTTTTAACAAGCATACAGACTTCTTCTAAGTTATTAAAAATATCTTGTTCCATTAGGTAAATGTGTTTTTTTTTTATTTTTCCTGGAAAGAGTATCTGAGATTTGAGACTATTTTGTCAAAGAGTGTTCACAAGGGAACCACAGCTCTTTCTCAGATATATTGTTTTTGAAGAATAATCATTATCAAATCTGATTGCATTTTGCTTTATTTCAAGGGAGCTTTCCTCCACACACTTTTCAGTATTAGTTCTTTGTCTATGTAAAATACATCTTTTTAACAATAGATCTCAGAGGAGAAGTTGAAGAAAAGGGAATGGGCGTGGCTATACAAGCTTTATGGGCTGTTTCAATACTATATGAAAATTCTTCCTGAATATTTAATATTTAATGTTCAGGAAAGAAATTAAGTCCTCTCCTTTAGGTTTTTTTTTCAGGAAGACCAAAAATCCTTATGTTACAACTCCTTTCTTTATTTTCCAGATCATCTATTCTGTTTAAAAGCCAGGTATTTTGTTTTAGTAAAAAGTTAGTTTGTGATTATTCTCCTTTCAGTCCATCATCCAAGTCATCCAAGTATTTCTCCTTATCAAGGATTTTTGTTTGTTGCTGTTTTAACATTTCTTTAAAAACATCAGCTTGTTTAAGACAGTTTTCATTTAGATTTTTTTAAGTTCTCCTGTTATCCATCCATTTTCAAAGATAGTTGCTGAAAGGTAGATGTTACTAGTTGTATCTCCTTCCTCACTGAGGTTTCAGCATGAGGGTGTTTAGAATTTCTAATTTTCAATCAGTAGTTTAGTCGCCAAGTAGAAGCGGCAGGAATTTTTTAAAAACTTCAAGAAAATTGGAAAATAAAAAGTCAGAATAGTTATCAGTTAGACTATATATATATTTTTCAATTAATTAATTATTTTGCTGTAATTAAGGCTAACTCTACAGGGCTCTAAAAAAGTGCTGTCTTCACTTAGCCATCTTGGCTCCACTCCCTGGGGCACTTGTTTTTGAAGAACTATGTACACACAAAAATATTGCTTATTTTGTAATTGCTGTTTAATAACTAGGAAATTTTGATTTAAATGGACAGTAACAATTCATTTTTATATCTTCTGCCATATCCTTCAATGATCATCACTTATCCCAACACTGCCTGAAGGAGATGAATTTAAGCAACTGCTATTGAGGTAGATGTTATGAAAATATGGTCATGAATATGAACATATGAATAATAAACTGCAAACAATGATTAATTTCTCTACTGCAGGACAGCCTAGATTAATAATGTTAGTCCCATTTTGTTAATAGTTTTTTGCTCTTTCTAATACTATTATTAGCTGATAAGTCACATAGTGAAAGAAGCCAGACCCATACTGGACACAGTACGATGATATGGGTGTTAACTGAAAATAAACAATACCGGTACTCATTTCAGAGGTCCATTGGTATGAAATGCCATACATTTTAGTCAATTAATCTACAAGTTCATCTGTCAACATAGACCTTATACACATATGTGTTTGATTATATCACTGAGATGGTTATAATTAGACAACTTTCAGCCTGTGTAGTAGGCATGTACATATTTTGATAAAAATTTTGGAAGACAGAATAAAATACCAAAGAAAGAAAGAACATACATGAAAAGGGTACAGCTGCTCTGTCAGGTCCTTTCTAATACTGACTTTTATGCAAAAAATCATATCGGCATGACTTAATATTAAACCTAATAGTGACATTGGACTGGTAAAAGTTTGGACTAAAGGAAAATATTCATTCTTGGTAGTAGCTTATGAAGGAGTCACAACCAATCTAAGAAAACTGTTGTAGATTACCTTTGTAACAGCTGTGTGGAGAAATAAATGTAGGCATTTTCTTTTTTAAAGCCTCACATCATGTGGTAGCATGATTTTCACCATAGTAAAAACCGCTTAATATTGAAATATGTACTTGTTACAAAAAATGAATTCTAGTTTATTCTCGTCTACAGTTTCAGTTTATAAGGATCCTTCCCTGACACAAGCAGGTTTCAAAGTACCTCTGTTTCTGTGTTTGGTTTGCTTTATTAGAAGAGATGTTATATATTACTGGGTCACTGTGGCTTTAAAAGGGCAAGCATTACAAGCTCTTAGACAATGGGCAACCTGTACATTGCTACTCTGATGTGAGAATTAATGTTTTCCAGCAGGGTGTTAATGTACAGGGTCTATATTAGATCAGCGAATGCTTAAAAAAGCGAACGCTGATTGATCGAACTTATGTAAGCGAAAGCTTAAAATATTGAAGCAAAAGAAACCCAAACTTATTCCTAGGGAAAGAATTTGGTTGTCTGTTGCTGTTGCTTCGGTATTTTCAGTGCTGTGGTGGAAAGTTACGGGTCGGGTTCAGGTAAGTGTGCGATTGTGTGGATGTGAGTGTTAGGGCAGGTTAGGAGAGTTAGGGTTAGGGCACGGGTTAGGTATGTGTGCGATTGTGTGGACTTGATGGTTCGGGCAGGTTAGGTGAGTTAGGGTTAGGGAGCGGGTGAGGTGAGTGGTTAAGGTTAGGATTTGGGTTAAGGTAAGTGAATAGTTAGTGGTGTGTGTATAGTTTAGTGTAGGGTTAGGTGTCAGATTTTAGGTATATGTGTGTGTTGGTTGCTGTTTGTTTGGTGTGCTTGTGTTGTGTGTATGTGTTTTGGATCAGCAATTTTTTTCCCTAGGAAAAAAATCACTGTTCTGACAGTTCGAGATTGTAAGCTTTTGCTTACATAAGTTCGATCAATCAGCATTCGCTTTTTTAAGCATTCACTGATCTAATATAAACCCAATGTACAGGTAATGCCCTCTGAAAAACAACTCTGTTGCTTAACAACTGTGGTGTTTGGACTGTAATGGAGATGGCTGCCATTACCTTAAACTCAATAAGCAGTGCTTTTGCTATTTAGCAAGTGTAAAATTTAGAAAATAGAAAAAAATTTGAAACGTCAGTGTGTGTGTTTTTGTGATTATGTCTGTTTGTGTGAATGCATGCGTGCATGAAATAAGAGTGAAAGTGACTGAGCCATCATTTTGCACTCACTAAGCAACACATTTGCTGTTTAGTGAGTATAAAATTAAAACAAACAGATAATAAAACATAGAAAAGTGTGTATGTTTGTTTATGTTTCTGTCTGCATATGTGAGTACATGGGTACTTGCATGCATGAAAGTGGAAGTGTGTGTGTGTGTGTGTGTGTGTGTGTGTGTGTGTGTGTGTGTGTGTGTGTGTGTGTGTGTGTGTGTGTGTGTGTGTGTGTAATTGGTTAAGAAGTGGGGGACAAAGGCTAAAAAATAGGGACAGATAAATATTTCTCTTATAAAAGTAGAAACTTGCTATAATAGCGTTATTTATGTAAACATGCATTTTCTGAAGGCTAGAAAGTTCATATCTCTTACCTGTCCCTGATTTTTCAGGTACACCCCTGATTTTAACTCAAATTTTAGCTCTGCTTCTCTTAATTCCTCTTAAAACTGGGGGCTATTGGAGAAAAGGTGGGGAATTATGCTTAATAAACAACAACAATACATTAAGTTATAGAAATTTTTACTTCAGAAAATGTATATGAATTCACATTCTCTTCCTCTATGTCTCAAATTAATACTGCTAATATTTTAAATGTCCCCGATTACTTCAGAATTTGTCTCTAATTAGATGACAGCTATGTTAAAGTCAGGAACTCAAATGAAACTCAATATTTAGTGACTTCAACCCCAATGATTTGCCAGCATATACAACAGCAAGTTTGAAACAGTAGCCAGAAGAACTGTTTTATATCAAAATTATTGAACAAAATATATATATATATATATATATATATATATATATATATATATATATATATATATGTATATATATATATATATATATATATATACATATTAAGACATTGGCCTGTACACCTGGTCAGCCACAGACCACTGGTTTTGTCCATTACCTCAGATACATATATCTCAAACAGTAGAGGCCCCCAGACTGATCGTTGGAGTACACCATTGTGGAAGAATCTACTACTAGAGGTGGGTTCCACTATTTTTACTGAGTGGGTGCTATCATTGGGCCAGTTAGCTACCCATCTGGTAGCCTACAGATTGGTGCCTAGCTGTGTAGGTGTATGTATCCTGGCCACCGGAGATTAGTGTGAGAGGATTGGGCTAGGTGAATGTAGTCATTGTTCACCATCTTCCCCTCATCCCTGAGTTTGTTAACCACTTCAGAGGGACCGACCAGGTTTAATAGGACTCCCACTGACAATACCATGGTGTGTGGGCTCAGCATTTTGATGTTGCCAATGTCCCTGTTCATAATGTCCTTGATATTGCCTTCTATGCCCTTGCAGAGCAGGCTAGTTAGGCTGATGTGCATAATGTTGGCTGGGTTAGTGGATTGCTCCACCTTTGTGAATAGGGATGACGGTGGCTGCCCTCTGTGCAGATGGGATGACACCAGTACTCAGGCTGTGGTTGACTACAGCGTGGAATAAATCTGAGAGCCCATGCCTGTGTTCATGTAGGATGCAGCCAGGGATGGTATCAGGCCTATGGAGACCTCTGTGTGTTGCCTTTGAAAGGGCATTACGGACCTGCTTCCTGATGATGATGGGAGGGGTCAGGTGCTGTACATGCACATGTGTATCAATGGGGGGATGGAGGGGTGATGTTTACACTTCACCTGTCTGCAGCTGGTTGCCTATATCTATGCTAAATATGTATGTGGTGTTATTGACCACCACTACAGAGCAGATTTGTGTGTTGCCTCTGGAACTGCAGACATATGTGTGGAAGGTCTAGTAATTGGCCTTGGTGGATGTGTTCAAGTTGCACTCAAAAACAGCCTTAGAGTCCATCACCTGTGACCTTATTTGCTTGTGCAGACCAAGGTGACATTGCTTCCAATGAAGCACTTGTTCCTTCTTGGCCCGTCCAGCAATTATTTCCACCTATTATGGTATTTGTGTTTTGCTGCTGTCCATCACAGGCATTTGCCCTACCTTGAAGGAGATGATGTTGTCCTGTCACGTATTGCTGAGTCCATACAGCTATGTAGTTGCTCACATAGTATTGTGGTGTGGGCCAGGACACTGCTGCTAGTTCCGACAAATGGGACGTTGGCTGTACAGCTACTTCTACCTGCTCTGAGAGGATTTAGTTATTTGTGTACAGTTCATTTTGTTTGACACTGTAAAGGGGGGTGGCAGGGGAGATTGGTGACCTGAACAGTTATGGCTGTGTGATCAGATATTTCCAAGGAGGATAGCACTGTCGGAGTGCTACAGTGGCTACTCATGTTGGTTAGGACCAAGTATAGGATATTTCCACCTGTGGTAGGAGTGTTGACCAGCTGATCCACTGCATTGCCATAGACATAGCTGAGGAATCTATGTGCATTCATGTTCAGGTGGCATAGGTCATGCACACTATGGTTGGGTATTTGAAGTCATCCAGGAGCAGGGTAGATGATTGAATCCTGACAGATTCCAACAGGTCCCAATAGGTGTGGTGGGTGTCCATTGTCATGGTTAGAGGCCTGTAGCTAGCTATGGTTTGAGTAGGTGTTTTTTTCAACTAACTGCACCCATGCATCATACTGTTTGGCCAGCCTGAAGGTGTGTATGTGTATGCTAATGTTCAACACTCCACCTCCTGTGGCTTTGCAGGACTCCATTTAGGGTCTAAACATATGATGGGATGAGTGACCTGGCAAGATTGGTGTGGTCCCCACAGCTACAAAGTAGGTGTCAGTGACTACACACATGTTGGCATCCTGCATGTCAAGGTACTCTTGCACTGACATGGGTTTCATGGTAAGACAGCAATCTCCTGTTAGAGCAAGACATCTGCACAAAGGCACACATCAGTGGTAGCCAAAGGCCAGTAAATAGTGTCACTTTATGAATCTAGCTGAAAGACATTTAGTTGCCAGCAAAGATGGTGTTGCATTCACAGATCTACTCTGCAGGATATGACATCTGACAATTAAATGCATGTTAATATGTTATGACTTCAGTCTTTAATGGGTTGCCAGCAATGTGCCAGACAATACATAACTGTCTGAGGCATTGACTACAAATATGAGGCAGACATATGGTCAGTGTGCAAAGCTCTGGATAGTTGATAGGTATGGGCTCAGTATACCAAATACAGCTCAACACACACATCTGCACCTGTTGTGTAGTATGCACATGCCCTATATAATACTCTTACATTTGCAAGACAAGCATATGTATCAGAGTAGCATTCACAGGTGACATATTGATAATTACAGTATCCCAGGTAGCTGGCCTAGCAGTAACACACTCAGTATTGGACAACAGACACAGTAGTCCTTGATGAGCTGATCTTTGCTGGGGTGACTCAGGGGCCAGAGATGTGCTCCATGTCAATGCAGACAGGGCAAGTGGGAATGGCCATAGGTGCTGGACAGGTCCAGCAGGTCTTGTTGCAGTCTAGTGTTTAATGTCCCATTTGACATCATTGCATCCCCCTACTGCATTCCATTACAAGCTTACATGATTGACATACCTGTTATAGTGCTAAAGAGTTTCCTCACAACAATACAAATGGTTAGGTTTGTTTAGTCACAGTCTGTCTTTACGTAAATGGGTAGAGAACTGTGTTGCATAGGCAGCAGCTTGCCTTTTGTAGGTACTGCTCATGAACAGCTGATGGCCTGTGCAGAAACCGGTGTCTCCTACTTCCTACTTGCCTCCAGAGCAGTTGTGTTGTCTTTCTATTTATCAATGCCATAGCAACACAGTGCTATAATTACACCTTTCATGTGGGCCTTGACCCTTTCCGTGCCTGTGTGGAGAACATTATGGAGGTGTGGGGGTTACAGCTTCACAGACAGTAGGTGGGAATATCTCTCAGGACAGGACATGTGGAGATAGCCCAACAACATGGGGGACAAAGCTCCAGAATTTGGTACAGATTGTAAGTCAGTAGTTTTGCTATGCACATAGAGAGTTGCTAGATTAACAGGTTTTGTCTGGACATGAATTTTCTCTGTGACATGATGTCTGACAGTGATATGTCTCTGACATACCTCTCAACTCTCCTGATGTCCACTGACTGCCCAGAGGTTTGCCTGTTATGTTTGGTCTGTTCCTCGGACAATGTCTGTTTTTGTTGAATCAGTAGCATAATGTGAGGATTGCAGTCAGTAACTGTTGACATCCATTGGTATTTCAGACATCATATCCTTCAGGGATGTTATGTTACAACAAAGCCTATGACACCAGCAACTGTTTCAGTTTGGGACTAAAGAAACCTAACCATTATGTGAGATACGTCCCTCTTTCCGACCCCCTGTCCCCCAAGTATGTCATGCTTTGTCCAGATGTCTTATAGTAAGAGGTTCAGAGGTATGGTATATCATTATTTAGTGACTGCACTCCAGGTATCATTCCATTGACTTAGCAGATGCCTGGAAGTGGTATGCGGCAGTGCCCATGAATATGATCTCACCCCTGGACATTCTGTGGAAATCTGTATATATAAGAGTTATGTATGTCTGGTCATCATGAACAGACTGCCAGGATTGTGTAGTGGTGTTGTGTGTAGATATTTCTTGGGCTGAGTAGGGAGAGTAGCAGATGTGAGTGTCATAGATCCTTTTTCTATCTGATTGTGCATGCTGCTATGGCTGCTGGTGGACTATCACATGTGTATGTTTGTAGGGGCAGACTGAGAAATGTCCTGTAACACCACAGGATTCCCAGTACACTGTGAATTAGAGAGAAAACACTATACCGGGTACCACACAATAACGTCTTTATTTAAACAAAGTAAAAAGGAGAGGTGAGCGCTTTCGCAACCTTCGTTGCTTCATCAGACAAAGAATTAACTGTTCAACTGCTTGTTTTATATCACTCTCAGTCAAAATTTGTTTTCAATTAGTGACATCATACAACTTTTGAAAATTTAAAGGCATATATGACAAGAATATTGTAAAATACGCATATGAATATAAAATATATATACAAAAATGTAAAGTATGTTCATATTTATGCATATCTAATTTAAAACAGTTAAATAATCTCATTAAAAATGCATATATATAAAAAATGTATATAAATAAAAATGCATAGTATATTCATATTTATGCATATCTAATTTAAAACAATTAAATAATCTCATAAAAATGCATATATATATATATATATATATATATATATATATATATATATATATATATAAAAAGAATGCATAATACAAAATATATAATATAAGAAATATATGTATATATATATTTTTATTTTGTGCAAAAAATTTAATTGTGTTGAAGGCGTCTAGCTTTAAGAAATGGAACCAGTGATGTACAACCATTTAAGCCTGGATATCTATCAGCATTGAGCTTGATAATCCATCTTTGTTCTCGGCTCTCTGTGAAATTTTCTATATCTCCTCCCCTCACATTTCTATGTATATGTTGTAAAACAAAGAACTTGAAATAGTGTGAAGGGTCAGTGTTTAAAACATGTTGAGCAAGCGCACTAGTAGTAGTGTAATAAAGACGTCAAAAAAACTACCTATAATTCCAGACGCAACGGTACTTTTCCTTGTAGGTCTTGTACTGCTTGTACACATATTCATAGTACTACACCATATATTCATCCTGTTAGAAATTTTACACTATACTCTCATTCATATGCAGACTGTAAAACCACAGATGTTATTTATTTTTGTTTCTGCCAAATATGTCATGCCTTCTATATAGGAAAAACAAATAGAAACTTAAAGGATAGAATATTGGAACACATAAGAGACATCAGAAATAACAAAACTACTAGTGCGCTTGCTCAACATGTTTTAAACACTGACCCTTCACACTATTTCAAGTTCCTTGTTTTACAACATATACATAGAAATGTGAGGGGAGGAGATATAGAAAATTTCACAGAGAGCCGAGAACAAAGATGGATTATCAAGCTCATTGCTGATAGATATCCAGGCTTAAATGGTTGTACATCACTGGTTCCATTTCTTAAAGCTAGACGCCTTCAACACAATTAAATTTTTTGCACAAAACAAAAATATATATATACATATACTTCTTATATTATATATTTTGTATTATGCATTCTTTTTATTTATATATATATATATATATTATATATATGCATTTTTATGAGATTATTTAATTGTTTTAAATTAGATATGCATAAATATGAATATACTATGCATTTTTATTTATATACATTTTTTATATATATGCATTTTTAATGAGATTATTTAACTGTTTTAAATTAGATATGCATAAATATGAACATACTTCACATTTTTGTATATATTTTTTATATTCATATGCGTATTTTACAATATTCTTGTCATATATGCCTTTAAATTTTCAAAAGTTGTATGATGTCACTAATTGGAAACATTTTTTTTGACTGAGAGTGATATAAAACAAGCAGTTGAACAGTTAATTCTTTGTCTGATGAAGCAACGAAGGTTAAGCGCCACCTCTCCTTTTTACTTTGTTTAAATAAAGACGTTATTGTGTGGTACCCGGTATAGTGTTTTCTCTCATATACTTCTCTTTTTATATACTGGGTTTTACCTGTATAGCCATTTTGCTTTTCGTTTATACACTGTGAATTAGGCCAGTATATATTGGTGTAGTGTGTGACTGGCAATCAGGATATGTTTGTTCAAACAGTCGTTCTAATCTAGAGTTCATTTGGGACACTGGTATGTTGCTGTGACTATGATGCAAATGGTTGTGGGTTTACATTTTGGAACCACTATCTGCTTTTTCCTACAGTTCCATTCCTGTACTGCATGATATATTTGGATATGCATAGGTAATCGCCCAGAGCTGATTTGGGATAGTGTTGTGTTGGTCTTACTGTGGTTCAGAAGGTGCTGTTGACATTGTTGGCAACTGTCACATGTTTTTCCATTCTGTTACATGGCTGCGGTCATACCTCTCCACTGTCCACATGTCTAGACACTGTCCAGATGTGTGGCTCATATGTTTGGTCTGCTGCCCATAACAGTTGTGGGTTTCTGATAAATCACTGCAATGATGTGAGCATTGACATCAGTAAATAATGACATTCATTTGTGTTTCAGACCTAGAATCTATCTGGAATTGTATGTTAAAGCAAACCATGCCACTCTAGCAGACTTCTGTGTGCATGACATCCATATTTCAGAGATGTCACTATTATTTGCCCTTTGTCCCCCCACTTTGTTGGGCTTTTTGCAGATGTCTTGCAGTAAGAGGTTGGTTTATATATATATATATATATATATATATATATATATATATATATATATATATATAGGGTTCCTATTAGTTTGTCGAAACTCTGTTTACGCGAATATAAAATCATCGACACATATTGCGTGAAATATGTAATCATCGAATGTGCAAAACAGCCAAATTCGAAATGTCGAAGTGTTTTGGTTGGCCCATCTGCGTTATAGCTCCATAAGGTAAGTATGCGATAGTTACGGACATTAGGGTTAGGGTGCGGGTTAAGGTAAGTGCATAGATAGGTAATGTGTGTAAGATTTAGCATAGTGTTAGAAGTAGGGTTTTGTTAAATGTATTTATGTGTATTACTTATTTTGTTTGGGTATATCTCCGTAGGGGAAGTGTGCGGTAGTTACAGACCTTAGGGTTAGGGAGGGGTTAAGGATAGTGCATAGATAGTTGTATATGTGGGGTTTAGTGTAGGGTTAGAAGTTGAGTTTTGGTGCTTTACTTTAGGGTTAGGAGTAGGGTTTGGTTAGTGTATGTATGTGGTTTATTCATTGTTTGGGTAGGTAGTATGTAGCGGGTGGTGGGGATGGCCGACTATGAACGTTCAATATTTTAAATTTCGCGGTTTAGGGCATTCGGTATTTTCGTGGTTTGAGTAATACGTGCCGCTGTTTTGGTATTCGATGTAATGGATTTTTGTTGAATTAATATAGACCCATATATATATATATATATATATATATATATATATATATATATATATATATATATAAAGGGTACTATGGATATATAATTTCCACTTATGTTAAATGGCTGTTGTGCATGATATGTTTGTAAAAACATTACAAACTCCTACAGCACAGAGGGTGTAGAGGTATGCTACTGTGGTTGTAGTGCACAGGGTCCTGGGCTCCAGACTTGGAAGTGAAGACTTTCTTTCATTAATGTTAAATGACATGAATGCATGATATGTTTGTAAAAGCATTACAGATTCCCACAGCTCGAATGGTGTAGTGGTATGTTGCTGCGATTGTAGTGTACAGCATCCTGAGTTTGAGACTTGGCAGGCCTGACTATTTTGTTGCCGGACAGAACAAGGGCTGATGGAGATGGAGTGATTAAGGCACATTTTAGCAGTTGTAAGTGAGTTTGCATGGTTTTGCACAGAGCTAAGTGATGCTAACAGACGGTTAAGCCCTGCTAGCTTCACTTAGTACCGCTTACTCCCGCTTACACCCGCACTAATGTTCATTAAAGAAAAGAAAAAAGGGTGAGGGGAAATGGTGAAATGAGGGCAAACAGGGGTAAAACATCAGGAAAAGCAGCTAGAGATGTGCAGTATGAGTGTAGGAAAGGACCATAGCTCTACATTTCTTCTGCTGCAACAGCTGTGGATAATGTGTAGAATTTGGAATGGGGTGTTGGTGACAGACATTTGCAGAATAATCTGTGGGTTGATTGATTAGTTTCACTGTACATGTGGGTGATATGTAGAGCTATGTATGGGGCAATGTTTTTTTTTTGAGGGACGAATGCTGTTTTTTTTAAAGTGAGAGTGGGATGTTGGGGAAGGGCTGTAGGTATGTTTGGGGAGGTAGTTTGGGAAGGATAGGTAACATTTGCAGACAGACAAGACAGCAGACAGAGGCAGTATATGACACATGAGGGGGTAAACATCTTTGACAGGAAGGGTGTTTGGGAATCTGGAGTCCATGAGACCTCAAATGGATACAGTGGGACTGAGGTCCCCACCCATGGGCAGCCACCACTGCACCTTCACGTCCCCAAAGGTGGCTGTGCTGGGGGCTGGACAGGAGGTGTGGCCTGCCCCTCGAGATGCACCAGGTAGCCCTCAATCTGGCACAGCTGTCCGCCTAACTCTGGTCAGACAGCACTGCGCACCAAACCCTGAAACTGACTGTGGGTGACAGGCTCCTGTCTAAACCCACTTTCAGAGGGGTACGGGCCATGTCACCTGAGGCGGTTCCACCCAAAGGTGGTGCAGGGCGAACGGACAAGGAATTCTCGGGTTTGGTCCCAGACATGCTGGGGCCTGGTGCTACAGCCAGATGAGGCAGGACAGGCGGATCTGGCAGGATCTGCCTTCCCAAATGTGCTATCATGTTGAGGCTTTACAAAATATGTTGGTTAGTCATGAACAACACATTTCAAGATTAGTTATAACAGCTTGTCTAGCAGAGTAAGTGTATAGCCCTCTGGAAGAGGAAGCTGGACAACTGCATGGGAAATGGATGAGACACCCCTGGGATCCTGTGTATGTCCCAGATGGACAGGGGAAACAGGTGCTGGTTAGGAAGAGGCATGGGTGAAAGTATAGGCCAGGCTTATGAGGGCATCTGGGCCAATAGCCTGGTATCATCTTATGAGGCTATGCACCTAGTACTTTACATGTGTCCTGTATATATTGCAGAATGTCCTGCAATGTTGTGTGAAATGAATCCTTGTGAAACTGAACTGTGTATGTATGGTAGTGATAGTGTATAGCCCTGTCCACTCATCAGTTATCATCACATATCATTACACCTTCTCAGTGCGTGGTTTGTATAGCAGTAAGTCAGCTCTTACAGTACTTGCATATGCACTTGGTGACACTCTATAGCTCACTCCAATAGCCTTGGTCTTGCCCACAAGTACCATTCTGCTACTAGGCCCATCACACAGTAGGATTTGTCACCCTTTGTTGTGGGCCAGACAGTAGCAGTGCTAGAGATGGATTGTGGCAGGCAGAACTACCGTAAGGTCTGCCCTGAAGGGCCCATAGGTGTCACAGCTGTGCCAGACTGTTCCAGGTGTGTGTGTATGTGTGTGTGTGTGTGTGTGTGTGTGTGTGTGTGTGTGTGTGTGTGTGTGTGTGTGTGTGTGTGTGTGTGTGTGTGTGTGTGTGTGTGTGTGTGTGTGTGTGTGTGTGTGTATGTGTGTGTGTGTATCTGTGTGTGTGTGTGTGTGTGTGTGTGTGTGTGTGTGTGTGTGTGTGTATCTGTGTGTGTGTGTGTGTGTGTGTGTGTGTGCAGGTGTGTGTACCAGCCAACCTGATAGTGCACGTATTACTTTACATATGTTGTCTTCCCCTCACAGGTGGCAGTGGGGGTCATGATCCCTCCTGCACAGAACCTGATGTCAGTGTCTCTGTGGACTTTGACAATGATGATAGTCATAGTGAGGCACAGTAGGTATTGTCAGGGGCTGAATCTGTGCCATCGGTTGGCATCCCACTATTGTCCACAACATCCCTGCACACAGTCCCAATGCCCACACATACCCAGTCCCCAGTGGCCACAAATAATGGACAGTTAGTGAGTGGTGGCATGGAACAGACTAATGTGGTGACTAAGGTCCCACATAGTATCACCAGCACTACCAAAGGAGAGGTGCTGTCTGCACCACACTGCACCATGCCATGGGCATGTGGTCCTGGCCGGTCCCATCAGGGACATGGATGCAGCAGACAGCAGTCACCATTGAGGAGTAATACTGCATCTGACCTTGGGCCTGGTGGAGCCAGTTAGAGCCCTGGTAGGACCAGTTCACATGTCCATGGCCAGAGACAATGAACTGTACACCCTGCCATGTGCTGTTCACAGCTGTCCAACATACTCATGTGTAGGGTAGCCACATGGCATGACTGTGTGCATGCAAACACACACACATCACCATCACAGCCAGTTCACCTCCAGACACACACACCACCTCCGCAGAGCCCATTCATAGAACACCCATCCAAGCACACACACATAATGTCAACTGTATGACCCAGCCTAGGTCTCTGGCAAGGCCACACAACACCCTGTGCATATGTTGATACCTGTACCACATCCCTGTCATCTATACCACTAATGCAGGGACATGCTACTATGGTTCTGATGCACAGGAGGAATTAAGTACATTTTAGCTATGTAACACTGTGTAAGGTGCTGTCAGCTGGCATTTGTAATGGGTACACTTCAGAGTGTGTGTACCTTTTCAGCCATGATGCATTATTGGTGATAGTAATGTTGACTGACTGTAGTCTCACATGTAGTCTGGTTGTGTTCTAGGTGTCTGTGTGTTAGCAGGATGTGGCCCTGCAGACATTGCCAACAAGGGGTATGGCAGAGTGGTAACACATCAACCATGTCATAGCTGAGGTACAGCTGTATATGTATACATTTACCAAGTCTGTGTAACAGTTATTGCATGTGATACAGAGCTTATAGGACTGACGGGTGTATACAGGTAAGTCTATGATGGTTGTCATCAACAGCTCTTGTAAAGTGGACAATGGTAAGTGTAGTGGGTGGAAGACACCTCAGATTGGTAAAATCCACACCCCCAGAGTATACTGTGTCAACCAAACACACAGAGATACTGTTGCCCCCCCCCCCACACACAAACATGCGCAGGATCAGAGTTGCCAGTGTTGTGTTTGGAACCCCTACCCATTTAATTAGTGGTAGTACAGAGTTATGCAGTTATTGCAGGTGGCACAGAACTAATCGTGTGATGTGTGTTCCAAGATACCTGTAAAATGAATAACATCACATGCCCTTGTGAGGTGTGGCATTGAGGCTGTGCTGGGTGGGAAAGGACTCATAATACTGTCACCTATGTGTCTACACACTCACAAACACTGCTAAACACACCAATACACACACACACACGTTTGCCAGTACTGACATTAGCAGCCCTGCCTATCATGTTATTCATTCCATACTGTTACATAGCTGTTGGTACCATGGCCTAAAGTTGTAAACCATGGCACAAAAATCACACACACACATAAGCACATTTGCCAGGACTGAGATTAGAACCCTTACCTAGCTAGTTATTTGTACTATAGCATTACACAGTTATCACATATGCCACAGAGCTTATAGGGCTGAGGGCTTCTCAAAGGTACTTCTAAGGTGTCTGACATCAGCAGGGCTGCTAAAGTAGGGCAATGGGAAGTGTGGGTGTGAATGGGCTCAAAATCGTTAACATACAAACACACACACACATACACACATGTACTTTTACGTTTGCCAGGACTGAGATTAGAACCCCTACCTAACTAGTTATTTATACTATAGTGTTACACAGTTATCGCATGCGCCACAGAGCTTATAGGGCTAAGGTCTGTCCAAAGGTACTACTAAGGTGACTGACATCAGCAGGACTGCTAAAGTAGGGTAATGGGAAGTGCACTGGGTGTGAATGGGCTCAAAATCTTTAACCTACAAACACACACACACACTTTTACATTTTTCAGGACTGAGATTAGAGCTCCTACCTAACTAGTTATTTGTACTACACTGTTACACAGTTATAGCATGTGCCACAGAGCTTATAGAGCTGAGGGTTGCCCAAAGGTACTTCTAAGGTGACTGACATCAACAGAACTGCTAAAGTAGGGTAATGGGATGTGTACTGGGTGGGAAAGGACTAAAACAGTTATTCCTACACACACACACAGACACACACACACACACACACACACACACACACACACACACACACACACACAGACATACATGTCAGGACTGGGATTTGAACCCCTACCTATATAGTTACTTCTATTATTGTGTTACGCAGTTATCGCACATGCTATAGAGCTTACAGAACTGAAGCTAATCCAAAGGTACTTTTAAGGTAAATGTCATCAGCAGATCTTGTAAAGTATGGCAATGGGAAGTGTACTGGGTGGGTAAGGCATCATAATACTTAGACCTACAGACACACACACACACACACACACACACACACACACACACACACACACACACACACACACACACACACACACACACAAACACACACACACACACACACACAGAAGTAGGTGATATGATATTACAACCCTCACCTCAGTACCACCAGACAATGATTCTCGTCTTCATGCTGACATGTGCCAGAGGTTACAACTGTTATGCAACTGTTTGCAGCAGGACATCACTCTCTGCCATTCAGGGTATCCCTGTGTATGACTCTGTGTGTGTGTCTCACTGTCTGTCTCTTCCCCATACCTATGTGTGTGTATGCTTGACATATTGTAATATGTTGCCTATATATATATATATATATATATATATATATATATATATATATATGTGTGTGTGTGTGTGTGTGTGTGTGTGTGTGTGTGTGCATATCACATGCAACAGATGCAGATATACCAAATATGGGCTACCTACAGCTGGCTGTGGGTAATCCAGTCCGATGGGTGTGTGTGGAGACAGTTAGGTGTACATAGCTGTGTGTATGCAAAGACATCTACACAATACAGATATAGATATATATATATATATATATATATATATATATATATATATATATTTATAGTCCACTGTGGTTTCAGACATGGGCTTTATTTCTCTAAGTGTAGGAGCATGCCCATTATGACCTTCTATAGTAAGTGTGGGAATCCATTCCAGCAATAGTTGTAACTCTAGTCCTGGGTGCTGTGTGCTACAGCCATACCTTGCAACCTGCTTGTGAAAGATCTCTGTAGATAGGCTGCCAATATGGGGAAGCAATGGCCTGAACATAGGGGGATGCTGTATCTATAGCCCTTATTAATGTATGAGTTGCTTGAGTTACAAGGTTTGTTTTAGCAGACATTTTCTGACTTATGTAATGTTTGACACTGTAATGTATCATGCAATTACCTTCTGACAGATATTATCAGATCATCACAGTTATTTACCAGAGAAATACGAGATGGATGATGCACAGACCAATATTATGAGGCAAAGGCTAGACCTTCTTGCACAATCCAGCCAGTTGGGAGGTGAGGCTACAGCTGATAGACTGATGAAGCTTTGTAAAAGGTCCACCATCTTGGTGATATACTGACTAGGGATCTACTGGTTATGCGGTATTCTTCTTACCTGAAAGGTCATATCCTGGTGTAGCCATACCTCTCAACTGTGCAGATTCTCATAGATTATCCAGATTCATGTCTCACATATCTGGTCAGTTTCCCTTCACATTGTGGTTTTCTAGAATGTTTGTTGCAAATCACGTAGGGTTACAGTCATGGAATAATGACCGAACATTTTAGTTTCAGCTTTCACACCCTTCATAACATCCATGCTACTACACACCCCCTCTGTTATTCTATCACCTTTCTAACATTATGAGAGCATTATTTCAAAAGTGCCCCTATAGTTGGGCCTTTATCCCAGCATTATGTATTGCTTTGTCCAGATTTCTTGCTCTATGAGGTTGAAAGGTATGCTACTAGCATTTAGCGGCATGGCCTTTCATTTTCATTTTGTTGACTGTGTTATGTTGGTAGTATGGACCCCATAACATTCCCTACAATGGCACTATGTGTGAGGCATGGGTCTTTGCCAGAGCCCTGTAGGCCATGTGAGACTGCTGCAAGCCACCTGTAGCAAGCCAGTGTGTTCTCTCACTCATGTGTTCCTAGGCTGCCAGGCAGTGGATCCCACTGGGGTGACAATGGTAAGCAAGTCAGGTATTACTGGCAATCGCTTTCTGTTTGTATTGATCCATCACTCTGGGTGACAGCAGGATGCTGCTTATGGCTAGGGACATACCTGCATGGGACACATATTCAGCACAATGCATCATGTCTGTCTTTCTTTAGTCCATGAGGTACTTCTGACATCATTTACACCACCATGGACCAGGCTAGTGTGATACCTGTACCTGTTGTGGGGTGACTTCAGTGCATGTGTGAAATGGCAGATTATGGCACCTGCCAAACAAGTAATCATGACTTTCTCCTTATCCTGCCTGATGTGTGGCATATTTGTGTGTCTCACAATGGAGTCTTCTGTGAGCAATATGTTGTGTGTATGGTAAGGCCTTAGTGTTTGCAGGACCCTGGTGTGTGGAGTATGCGTGGTCTGTGGTGTGTAGGTTTGGGAAGTTCTCATGTGTTTTTGAATCTGAGGTGTTCTTTACTTGGGGTTTGATTTGTTATGGACCTAGACTTATGTGGGTGTGTATTGTGTATTTGCATGTGATGCTTACTGACTCCATACACTGCAGGGCACCTATGTTGCTGCAGAGTGTGCTCTGGTATGCACATTTTCCATTTGTCTGGCCAGTGGTTCCCCTCCCCCTTCTGTGAGTCTCTTTATCATTCTGTAGTCCGGTCACTGGCTTTGTCCACAGTGGCTGCTGTTATGTATTTGTAATTCTGGTGTGAGCATTGTAAAACAGACAACAAGCAGTAGTGTGGGATAATAATCTTTCAAATCCCTTCCTTTGAACACTGGAGTACCCCAAGGCTCTATTTTAGGACCTCTACTCTTCTCATTGTTTATTAATGACCTACATACCAAAATTCCTCAGGCCACCTGCATCCAATATGCAGATGACTCTACTTTATTTTGTTCAGCTAAGTGCATAACCTCTCTCCTGTTTCTCACCCAAACAGTATTTAGCAGTGTTGAAAATTGATTCATGCAACACTGCCTCCTCCTGAACCCCAAAAAATCTAACTTATTGCTCTTTGCTCCAACTCATAAGTCACCTCAACTGCACTTCACTATAACCTCTAACAATGCAACTAATATATCCCCAGATACTTCAACCCATCTACTAAGAGTAACAATTGATAATAACCTTAGTTTTGATGACCACATTAACTCTACTATAAAGTCAGTCAACAAAAAACTAGGCACCCTTTACAGAATCAAACCCTTCCTTTCCCCTTCAGCCAGAATAACTATTGCCCAGACCCACCTTATCTCTACCCTGTTCTATGCTTCAGCAATATATACCAATCTATCAAAAAACAATCTTGCCAAACTTTCCACCAGTTACAATAACATAGCCCGATTTGCCACTGGCACCACCTTTAGAACTCACCACTGTCTTAGCCTAAAACAACTGAGATGGCTAGAACTGCAGAACCAACTACTTTATCAACAAATTGTTATCACCCAAAAGATCCTTTACCACCCTAAAAATACACCTATCCTTACTAACCTGATTTCACCCTACAAAAATCTTGCTATACTACGCTCAGCTAATAAGCTTCTAGTTTCCACTATTAAATCAAATAACAAGGCTGGAGACTCACTTTTCACCAACACAGTAGGGAAAATCTGGAACCAGCTTTCCTCCCTTGCTTCCACTATTCTTTTTATAAAGCATCTGAAAGAATATCTTACAACTCACTGGCTGTGTCCCTGCTCTAACCCAGACTGATATCTCTTTCACCTCCTGCTCTCTCTATACTTCTCTACTCTACTGTTTTATCTCACCTATCTGTAGTACTAAAAAAAAAAAAAAAAATTATTTAATTTCATGTTTTTTGTTCTCTGTATTTAATCTTAGCTTAAACCTACTAAATTACTCTGTAAAACTTTTGTTCTGACCTATCTAGCTAATGTACTATGTAGCTATTGAACTGTAATCCATTTGACTATTACTATATATTGTATTTTTTGTCACTGCTGATGGTTGGAGCTTTTCTCCCTGGGCCTCTACTGAAAATGGACGTATATCCAGTTAGACTAGTCTGGTCAACAAATGTAAAATAAATAATAAAATAAATAAATGCCGTAACATCACACACGGTTGTTGACTATACACATTTGAGCATACCTATTTGTCAGGTTGTGCATCATTGCACCACTACATCTGCTGGGGGTTCTCAGACAGTTTGTGGTACTATGTTATTATGTGGCTACTTGTTGGCCTAGCTGTCAAACTGTCACTGTCTCTGACATCTGGACGGGCCCACATATATCAGTCAGATGAAAGCCCACACATGGGGACAGGGTGTTGATACTGTTCTGCCACACATAGACAGTTGGGGAACCAGTTTGTTACTTGCCTGCTTTCTGTTATGGGTGTGACATCTGCTTCTCCACTGTCTGCCATTGATGTTTTGATATGACCTTTTCCTGTTTTGCAAATACTTTGCAGGCAAGTGCAATGTTAGAACAAGCAGAACAGATAAACAAGGCATACTTGTGCTCCTTCTGTGACAACCTGACATTCCAGGGGTATCGCTGTTGGCCAGTGACATGTTGTTAGTGCTGACACAGCAAGGTGGCAGCCTTTTATGACCAGCCAGTACACTTGCCTTCAGATAACTGCTGTGCTACTAGGCACCATACCTGTCTATTTATGACAACCAGACATCTGGACAAAGGCATAAGCAATTAGGTGACAAAGGCCTAAATATATGGACCATTTTAACTACTGGCCTTACAAACATAGAAGGGTGATACAATAACATATTTTTCATTACCATGCATTTTCTAAAGGGTATGAAGTCTGAGACACTACAATCCATCATTATTTTCTGACTTTAGACTTTCGTGGTTTGCCAGTGATTTGCCACACAACCACTATTTCATGATAAAGACACCACAGATATAATGCAAACCTCTGTACATTCTGCAAAAGGTCTTTACAGTTGGGAGGCATGGTAGACACTGTGTAAGTTACTCCGACCTGTGTACTGTTCATATATGTGTGGCCCCTGTACATGACCTGCCAGCTTACCAGCAGTAATGGATGTTGACATCTGGAGAGTGTGTACAACTCCCACTGCTGACATGCAAAATAGTTAGAACTGTAATTCTTGGAATATGGCCCTGTCTACCACAGTACTGTACTTAGACTACGAAGACACAACAGCTGGGAGTAAGTTTTGGCCACATCCTGACATTATTTCCCATGCATATACAGAGATCATTGACCCCTGCATCCCTGCATATTGTGGACATGCAACAAGTTATCCTGTTGATTGGGACAGCCCTGGCAATGTGTGCTCCACTGCTATTTCCCTACAAACTTACATGTTACTGCATTTCTATGGGAATATGGGTGTGAGGGGGCACACCTGTCAACGGTACAAATTTGCACATACTGTGCTGATATTGGCTTTACATTTTGGTTCCATTTAGCATAGTATTGTGCCCTGTCTTGGAGAATAGAGGCATATCACTAGAGACCACAGGTTAGATTGTAATGGTATACAATTGAGTTTCAGACATCTTACCCTTCAGAGCCTTACTGCAACTGCAAGGCCTGCTGTGATATCACTGTGTAAGTCTGTAGGGGTGTATTCCATCATTGATGCCATTTGTAGGCCTTTGCCAGACATTCCTTTATGGATTTCTATGGCTGGCTTGCTGGCTGAGTCTGAGGGATGCGTATGGGATCCCCACATTGACACCCATGCATGTGACCTATGACCCCCCCTTACTTGGCCCCCACATATACTGCAGTGGGATATGTCACCGTGCATAATACTGCATAGTGTGGGGAAGCCAGTTTTTGGCAGACATTTCCTGTTGTCCCTCATAGCTGTCAGTTGTCTGCTGCTACCCCAGTAGGACACCCCATGCAGCAATACCATAGCTATGCTACCAGAACGTACCACTCCATTCATTTATTGTTTAGAAGACTAACTTACCTTGTGACTGCAGCTGTTGTGGGGATGGTGGGTGAGGGCAGACTCTGTCAGATGTGCACAATACACTGCCTATACAGGGTAAGCTGCAGGTAGTGTGATGTGTGTGGCATCCATTTTACTGTGTGTGCGAATCGGAGAGAGGTATTAGTCCCTGGGTCACTTCAGTGTCAGTGTGTGTGCTGTGCATTTCCTCTTTGCCAATGCCTGGGCATACTGGGCATGTCTCCATCTGCCTACAGGAGCAGGCTCAGGGGCTTCCTCCTCTGAGTCCCTCTGTGCTTGTGGGGAACTTGGCAATGGTGGGGGGCTGTGTGGCCATTCCTCATGCTGTTCCTGCTGCAGCTGTTTTCACAGGATCATACTGGGTAGCATGGCATGTACTATGAACATGTGTGCACATGTGGCTGGAGAGTACTGCAAGGCTCCACCACATACTCTGGAACAAACTATCTATCTATATCAAACAAAGCTCCTCATTAGCACTCTTCAAGGAAAATCTTGATGATTGAATGGGAGATAGGAAATTCACCCCAGTGATCACTTCTGTGGTTCTGCTCAACAGGGGCACAGGAAAACAATTTTCTTGGGTGGCAAAAGCCAGGGTACCTTTTTTGCTAGGCTTATATAGGCCCTAGGGCCAATAGCCTAGTATCTACCTATGAACCTATATGTCAAGGCAACCGAACCGTGATTTGAGCATCCCAAACACATGCTCTATAATGATCCTTGTTTGTGCGTGTGCCTCATTATGGTATTCTTGATTGGATGTGTGTGCATTTCTGATGGTTATCATCATCCATGGATCCAGTGCGTAGCCAGAATCCCCCACCAGATGGCCATACAGCATGTCACCACTGGCAAATGCCTAGTTCAGCTGTGACAAATGCCAGATGTGGGAGTTGTGATAGCCTCCAGGGCTGCCAGCACACACATTCATACTAATGCTCTGGGCATTGCACATGACCTGGCAGCTGATGGAGGGAAAGCCCTTGCTCTTTATGTAGGCCATACCCTGTTCACCGAGTGGGGCTTTGATGTGGATGTGCATGCAGTCTATTGCACCCAGTACCTCCGGGTAGTCTGTTACATGGTGGAAGCGATGCATATTACCTGTCCTCTCCTCACGGATGTTGGGGAAGTAAATGTGCTCACCAGCATGTGGTAGCATGACATCTAGGAAATGGTGGAGTACCCTGGATGCAGATGCCTGTGAGACCCCCATAATGTTCCTAGTAAGTCTTTGGAAAGTACCTGTAGCTAGTAATCTTAAAGCTATACATACCTTGGTATTCACTGGGATGGGTTTCCCTCTGTTGGCTCTGGGTCTGAGTTGAGGTTGGCACAGCTCAATGATTGCTGAAGTATGTCTGTGTCTACCCTGTAGCACTCTACTATCTCCAGACCATGTAGCCCCTGGTAGGTTACCCTGGGTCTGAACATTCTTCCCTTCCTCCTCAGTCTGGGGTGGTTGTCAGCATTATCTTCCTCACCGCCCTCAGCCTCTAGTACATACTGATAGATCAAAGCAACAGCAGCCCCTAACATTTTTGGTTAAAATTCTCCCGCATGTGTACACCAATTGTGCAAGGTTTGTGGGAAAACCAGACTGAAATGTGTTTGCACAGTTTATACGATTGTGCTGCAGATGCTGCTTGTATGATTGGCTGGCTATGACACATTCCACCTGCTTGGTATTTTATTCGTACTTGATTGCTTTTATTCTGCTATTTGCCTTTTTTTCTTTTTTCCCTTCCAATTTTCACCCCTTTTAAGCCCTGAGTCATGCCGTGCAAACCTGATGCCCAAATGTAAACAGACCTGCTATTTCAATTTTCTTTTTGTTTGTTTTGTTTTGTTTTAGACCCAGTGCGAGCTGCACAAACCCATTTAACTAAGGCAAACAATGAGAAATGGCCCTCCTCTGGGCACGAACATGCTCTTCATTTCATGGAATAAGTCAGTACAGCCTCAGACACACACCCTTGCTTAGCTGTGATATATGTGTTTGTGTGCAAATGTGCACACACACACACACACACACACACACACACACACAGACACACACACAAACACACACACACTACAAACAACCTTTGACTGAGATCATGGCTTCTTAAAAGATTACTAATACTGCTTGCGACTTTACATTTGGAGATACGGATCAGCACTCTTAACCCATATCACATATCCCATCACTTGCCAAAGGAGTGTTTTAAGCAACTGCTATTGAGACTGCAGCTGCTTAAATGATTATAAAGACTGCTTAAAGAGACTGATAGGCACCTTTTTTGCAGTGCCGTGTGCCCCGTAACAGCTTGAGTACAGTGCAGCTATCCACTTCATCTACAACTTTGGAAACTAGGTACACAAGGGTATTGTAGTGACTGTGCTAACTCACAATATGTCTTCTGCACTTACTGTCATTGTATCTGTCAGTCATGGGCACATATCATATCAGGACATATCTGTCAAAGGATACCTATATTCAGTAATATCCCAGAATTGCTACATGCAAGTGATTTGTATGGAACCACACAATATACACCAGCAGGCCAAAGGAATTAAGGCTCTGACTTATGATTATAACATCTACCTCTACATTTTTCAGTGGTATGCAAAGAAATCAAGTGTGTACTCTTTATACCAGTTCATATGTTCATAGGTGCATACTAGGTTAATTACCAATAGGGCTTTTTTAAGCCTAGCCATGTATCCAAAATCTCTAAAAAGTTCTGGTACCCTTAATAAATGTACAAAGGGGATTGGGACATGAATTTACAAACAGGGGCCTGGAAGATGAAACACTTACTGGATGCATGTGCCTATTAGAGACAGGTGCCTAAGTTATACTTGAATTGGGTTAGGGAGGAACTCTGCTTCACATGTATGGGAAGCCTGTTCCAGAGAAGGGATAGTCTCTGGATTTATAACTGCCTCTCCAGCAGCTCCTATCTATATTATAGGCAAGGCTTAAGTAATTACAATGCCTAATTTTGGTATTGTTTGTTTTGTGGATATGAAGGAGGTCCATCAGGATGGGGTCTGACAATGTCTTGTATTCCAATTATAGATCTCCCCTCAACAGCCTTTAGGAGAAAGAATACAAGGATAGGGCTTTGAAGTGGTCTGCATAGGACATGCTACTTAATGCTTCATATTTTTTTTTGTGAGTAACCTCTGTAGATGTTCCAATTGTTGTGTGCGCTTGGTTAAACACATTTCAAAGGGGGCATTGTACACAACGAAAGGTCTGATGAATGCTGAATACAGTGAAACAATAATCTCCTCGGACCTAGATGCCATATCTTTGATTATAAGTTGCACAACTTAGAATGATTTCCTCACAACTGCAGACATGATGGCCAAAGGCTAGATTACTGCCTATGTGTTGACTACAGGGTTGACTCTTAGGGGTGTGTTGTCACTATAACAGTTACCAGGCAAGGATGACTTTCTGAAGGTTACTGTTATGCATTTCTTAGCATTTAGTTTCAGTCAAAGGCTCTGAAACAAGTTACCTTTCTGTGTCAACCCTTCCTGGAGAACATTTGTGTCAGTGTGGGATTCCTGTACTGCTCCTAATTTGCAATCATCTGCACATTTGGTTAGCCGGTGGCCCTTGACATTGGCCTTTACTTCAGAGATGTAAATGCCAAAAAGAAGGTCTCAGGATTGATACTTGAGAGGCTCCACTTGTGACTGGTATCTTTGTAGAGGCGAACTCTCCAATTTTAACTTCCTGAGTCCTGTCTGTGAGCTAGCTATTCACTTGGTGGCATAAGGATTTACACCTAACCTCTTGAGTTCATCAACAATGCCTGAATGGGATATTTTGTGAAATGCTCTGGCCATGTCAAGTTAGGCAGTGTGATCCATTTGTACCTCATACTTGCTTTGATTACTTCCCTAATAAGTCCACTAGGTTGAGTAGGCATTACCTGTACTTAAAAAATAAAAAATTGGTTTGGTTCACTGGAGGTTTCCCACATCATTACTGATCATTTCCATGATAATTCTTTCCATGGATTTTCATATGAGGCTACTGACACTTATAGGTATGTAGTTTCCAGGACCTGTAGATAGGCCACCTTTGTGCAGATAGATGACATGGATTCAAGAAAAATTGTGTCAGTATATCAACAGCAATTGTATGATCCAGGTTTATGAATCACACAAAGATATTATACATGCTAAGCATAGTACTCACAACTGCTTTATGGGGGTGTATTCTGTGTTTATGAATATGTGAGTAAGTCTTTTATAGCTGAATATATTTCACAATTTCAATAAATACTAGTTAACATAAATGAGTCAACTGAGGCAATTTTACTTTTGGGTACAGGAGTGAGAGTAACTTTTTGCAGCTGACTGTGATCTAAATCATGAACTAATTATCTATACCTGTAAGCCCATTCACATTCCAGGATAATATGGACAGCATAGCCATCATGATAAAAAGCTAATGCTCCCACCTATTATACATGACTGTAAGTAAAACATTTTTTTATTAGCATTTGTAAAAAAACATTTCATGATATAAACTGCATGTTATATACAATAAAACAGTTTTGGTTAGTGTGTTGGCAGGGGAATTTTAAATGTGGGGTAAGTCTTTTCAGTGACTGTTATTTGTATTAAAGATATTAAAGCCAACAAGTATTTTTTTTATTTCTAAGAAATATAGGTTTTACAGTATAACAAGGAAAAAGGTCTGGATCAAAGCAAATTTAATGTTCATATGCTGTGATCTTGGGCTGCTAGGGTGGTGGCAGGGTGTAAAAGTGCACTGGTTATCTTATATGTACAATTATGATATTTTCTGATTCTATTTTACAAGGGTGAATGTCTACAGTACTACCTTTGCTTAAGCTGTAAACAGGTGTTTTGCAAGCATGTAGGCTTTAAGAATAAGTTATGAAAGCCATGAAAATGCTAAGTTTCTTACAACTGCAAAGATATTCGCTTATTTGTTTTCCACTGGCACACTTTCAGTGGAGTTGAGGTGTCTGCAGCTGAGGGCAACTGTGCATTCTTTTCTGGCTGAAATTTTAAACAACTCATTGCTGTGTACATTTACATAGAGACAAGATGTCTACAGGTGCAAGCAGTTACACTTTAGAATTATGAGCATTCTTTGCTGAGGGAAATGCAAAATTTAAAGGTACAATGACAAGCATTTCTGTGAAAGAAAATAAGTCTGAAGTTATGGAAAGTGAATAATGGGTAACAACCTCCCTAACATCCTTAATATTTTAATACAGTTATTAGTAGGGCTAAAAGTTGACATTTTCTGAAAGTATACATGCTATTTTTCATATCTGGAGGGGAAGAGAGAGAGAGATGAAAAGAATAGATAGCAATCACTGTAAGTGGGAGCACAGGCTGTAGCATGTGCTTTAGCATGGGTAACCTTAATTTTAGGTTAGATAATACCCATAGGTTCAGCCATCATTTGAGGACAATCATTCCTTTCTGAAGGGTTTGACTTCATGTTTTGAAGATGTACATAGCTTTGTATGTTTATTCCAAGTAAATAGGTGATGGTGTTGTTTTGTGTTTAATTTTTTGTTTGAGGGTTTTCATTAAAATAAAAAGTCTTGAGAAATGTGACATAGGTTCAAATAGAGATGAGAAAAAATAACTGTACAGAAGATCAACCTGTCAAACAGTATATGCATGTAACACAAAGGCTGGAAATACACATTTAAATCATGTAATAATTATGATAAATAATTAAAATCTACAAATGAAAAACACTAGCATTTTCTGTTTTTAGTACTATTTTAGTAAATAGCTTGTCTAAACTCTGAATTAAGAAATTTTGAAATAAGAGCGTTGAAACAAAAATATACAAATTTGTGATATACCAATGTGAATACCTAGGAAGTTACCTCTGCAGATCACAGCTACTGCTAGACATTCAGTCAGGAACTAAGATAACTTTAATAAAGCCACATGTTCACAGCCAAAAAAAAACTTTATAATGTACAAGGTTTAATGCTTTAATCTCTAATAACAAGCTGTACTTGTGATGCAAAATTATTTTTGGCTACATGCTTTTGGCTTTATTTCAGTTATTCTGTTCCTGGTTGAGTGTCTACCAGTGGTTGTGATCTGTGGGGTTGATTACCTCAGTGTTCCCATCAGTTTTTGGTTTCTTACCAAGGTTGTCTCCAATTTTTGGTTACAAATTAGTGGTATACTCATAAGAATATCTATGAGTAACGTGCTCCCTGAAACAGCTCTCGCTGTCCCTGGAAGTGAACAGTTTTACATACCAAGTTTGTTAAATGAAGTTGTGATCAGTCTTATTTTGACCTTATAACAGCTGGACAACCTATATTGTCAATGCTGTTGAGGTCAGGGCATGCAAGGTGATGTGGCTTCCTAAAGTATGGTGCCTCCTCCTCTGTTGTGGCCCAGGTGAAGGATCTGTTTAGCAATCACATGCTGTATGTACTTTGCTTGAACAGCAGGTCTTATAGGCCATAATGATGACTACAACTATTCTGTAACCTCAGCAAGTAAACAATAGTTAATAATTATATTATGCATGCAGTATACTATAAAATGTATGTCTGCCTTAGAAAACATATATTATAAGATACCTGTGGAAATTAATGGAATATTTTCTTACATTGTCTGGTTCATCTGATTTGGTGTCAAAAGGAGTTTAAAACATTTTTATGTATGCATATTATGGTTGTGTGCATTTTGTCTGCAAATTTGATGTTTGGCTTTTTTGATAATTCACAAGATTCAATGACCAGGTGGCAAAGTGACTCAAAGGAAATTTTATTATAACAACAGTTAAGCACTTTCATCTACATTAAGACATATACATAATCAGAACCATAAAATTAAAAAAAAAAAATAAAGCTTTCAAGTCAATAAAAATTACCATGTGCACCCACTCATAGAATGCCAATCAACATGATGTTGAAAAACCTGTAATAAAAATAAAATGTACAGGCACTCTGACAAGATGAACACAATAAGAAGCATATCATATACTCAATTTCAATGCAATTTTTTTTAAAATTATTACCACACCTAAATCTCAAGTTATAATTTAGCAGCTCTAAACTTAAGTTCACTAATAATGGAAATAGCTTCATTCAGAAAAAGTGAGTTAGATGCATCAAGCTGCAGCTGCCAAACCATTTCTCTTTGCAGCTGCCAGTTCTGCCAATCACCTCTGTACATATTAGATTGAATCTTTTCCAAAATAACTTAAATTTAGTAAAAGGACTGCAAGAAATAGCACGTCTGGCTAGAGCACTTTTATTGCCTTTTTTACTAATGCTATAAATGTGCTCGTAACTCCTTTAGTTTTTCTGACATAAAAAGCCAGACATGAACAACATATAGCCAAATATACAACTCTTTCTGTAAAGCAATTAATTCACCCCTTAGTAAACCATCTGTTTATTTTTTCCAATAATTCACCCTCCAAGATCTGTGTCCACATAGAGACACTTATTATAACGCCCACATTTAAAGGTTTTGTATGAACCGTTATGGGATATTTTTATCAGTCTTTCCAATTTTCTCTAGATGTTAGGTCTATTCTTGAAAATAAATAATAGTGGCTATTCAAAGCAGGATTTAAAATCATCATAACATTGCAAAATGGACTCATTGCTATGTAAAATATTCTTAATATCTCCAGTATCCAGTCAATAATGTACGATACATGTGTGTGTATATTTATATATATATATATATATATGTACACACACACACACATATATATATATATATATATATATATATATATATATATATATATATATATATATATATATATATATATATATATATATATATATATATATATATATATATATATATATATTTCTATATATATACATATATATATATATATATATATATATATATATATATATATATATATATATGGGTGTACTTCAAAGTATTGAAAGACCACTCACTGGAAGTCATCTTTACTAAAATAGCAAAACCTCATCTCCACGAACCATTAAACCAGTGAAAACATTAATTGGGAAAGGAATTACTTGGGCACCAGGAAGAAAATACATATAACAAAGCAAGTAAAACCCACCAAATTTAGGGGCTGCCCCCCACACCCCTAACTAAATATACAAACTCCGAGACAGCACTATAGTGGGGAAAAGAGCAAACTTCCCCATGGTGGTGGCCAAGTGGTTCCTTTCTCGGTGAATGTTTTTGATGGTTTGATGGTTTTCAGAAATGTGGTTTCCCTATTTTGGTCACGATTTTTTCAGATTCGAGTAAGTGATCATTTGATACTTTGAAATAGACACATATGTATAGATAAAGATATAATATATATATATATATATATATATATATATATATATATATATATATATATATATATATATATATACACACACACAAACACACACACACATGAATGTACAGATATTTATATATATTCTTCAGCTCCTTGAGAAAACTTACATAAATGCAAACCATTAGGCATATGCTGACACTTGACACTCTTAGTTAGGAAGTAATTGCCAAACTGTAAAGATTTAAATTTAAACAACACTTTATCAAGTTGTTTAATTTGTTGGTCCAAAGTTAGAAAGTCACCATCGGATGATCTTTTATAAATAATTTTATCTGGAAAACTAAATCTGTCCAGCCATTTGCTAAAATTACCTGCCTCTGAAAAGTCAAACTGAGAGGAGGATTGCTGAATATTTCCCAAAATATGATTACCTTCAAGATTTGGCTTCAAATCAAACATGTTTTTTTTTTCCACTGGTCTGCTACTTGGGTGGTCAAACTACTTTCAGTACTGGTTTTCTGTGTTAGAACTGCATTAACTGCTGAATCAATGACATCAAATTACCCACTAAAGCAGTTAAACTGAATGTGGGTGTTTCATTAAATAACAAATCCTCAGAGTCCTATGCCAACATAGTAGAAGCTGCCCAGAATGAAGAATCAAATCAAATAAAACAATTCTAGCAAAGCAAGATAACCTGGAATGTAAACTAAAGTGAATATCACAAGAATCAATGACCAGGTGGAAAAGTGACTCAAAGGAAATTTTATTATAACAACAGTTAAGTACTTTTATCTATATTAAGACATAGACATAATCAGAACCATAAAATTAGTAAAACAGAATCATTTAGGTTAATAAAAACTTACCATGACACACCCTCTCATAGAATGCCAATCAGCAATTGCTAAGTCTGCCATAAAAATTAAAGGTACAGGCACTGATCAGATAAACACAATAAAAAAACATATCATAAAAGCTATGTCAATGTAAAAATGTTTTTAAATTATAAACACACCTAAAACTCAAGTTACAATTTAGCAGCATACAAGGAATAATATAAAATCATATTATTATAATTACAATGACACTGTATTGAATAACTGACATCATTGCTGTAATTACATGTCACATTAAAATCAAAAATATTTAATCCCTTAATAATAATCGGGGCATATTTATCAGTTACATCTCACGCCTGCCTTATTTTCTCCTTTCTTCTACCTAACTTACATTTCTCTCCTAACTTACCTCTTCCCTTCTCTTCTTTCTTCTTTCTCCACTCTCCTCTCTATTCACCTTTTCCCCCTTCAAGCCTGTTATCTAGTAATTCACCCTTCTAGTCTCCAATGAAGTCTTTTTTCCTTCTCTATACTTTCTCCAACCATATTCTTTCTCCTCATCCACACTGTACTTAACCTTCTCTTTCCTTGTTTTATTTATCCACTCTAGATATACTTAATCTCTATAATGATTTAATTTAATTTACTGCATTTTGTAATGTATCATTGACATTTATAATTCTTATAATGTTGATAATATGTCTCCTCTTATGAAGTACACAATTCTTTAGATGTTTATAACTTTGTTTTTCTTCTCTAACATTGTAAAATTGTCTGTGGAGCTTTTCTCTGCAGACCTCTTCTGAAAATGGGCTTTTTGCACAGTCTGACTATCCTGGTTAACAAATGTTAAATAAATAAATAAATAAATAAATAAATAAAGTTCTTTCATGGAATACCTGGTAGTAAAAATTGTCCACCATTGTTTCTGGATACCCGTGTTCCAGGAACATAGCTTTCAACTTATTAAACTGATCCAAACATTTGTTATAATCTGATGTTAACCTAGATAATCTAAAGAACTGGCTTTTAACTATACCCCTCTTTTTGTGTATTGGGTGACTTCTCTTAAAATGTAAAAATGCATTACAAAGGGTGGGTTTTCTAATTATGGAGGTTTCAATCCTTCCTAACTTCAACATCCAAAAATGCATCTTATAGCTATGAACATTGTGTATGAACTTAAAAAAACATAGAAGAATACTGCAACTCTTCAATACACTTACAAAGTTGGTCCATATTCCCAGTCCATACCAAAAATATGTCATCAAGGTAATGCAAATAACATTTACAATGCACAAATAAACCCAACCTAAAAATATGGTTCTGATGTCTATGTCTTAATATAAACAAAAGTGCTTAATTGATACCATGGATTTAATTTCTCCCTTTACTTTCCAGGCTTCTTTGCATTCCCCTGAGTGACCGAAGTCTACCCTTGTACTTACCTGGTTTGGCAACTAGGTGGCACTGTCCAGCCTCTAGCTACACTTCATTACACATTAACAATACTGTTAACCTAGCTCTGCCCTGTTTTAGCCCTTTAAAATCTGCTATATTCTATTAATCTACCACTACCCTGTTTCAGCTTCTAGCTCCAGTGAACCCAACTATTCCTTCCAACTTATAAACATAGTGCCTATCCTGTACTTCCTTACCTCAGATATGTTCTCTGCTTCACTAATAAACTTTCTGCTGACTTTCTTCCTCCTCCTTGGCTCTACCCATTCCATTCACCGTGTGGACTCACTCCAATCCCCTACCCTGCCCCCAATTCTCACCCACCCCCAGCAGTCCTACTTATATTTTACCCTTTCCCCATCCACTCAACTCTATTAACCAATACCAGCTTTTCCCTCCTTACTCCTCCTCCTTACACCCACCCCACTTAAACACATCACTTTCTCTATCACCTCATCAACTCAACTCTCCACCCCTTTCTTATTATGCTAAGTAAATTATTCTCTCTTTCTCTATCTCCTCTCATTTCACAGCTGTTCCTGCCTTACAAATTTTTACCCATTAAACTACCTTTCTCTAGGCATGGTCTTCTTAATGCTCCTAACCCTCCAGGCCCCCTTCTTCCACCTTATACTCCTAATTCCTCTATACTATGCCAGTTCATATTCCTCCAACCAACTTCCAGTCTCAACTTCATCTCAAACTACCACACAAATCCTTCTACACCCTCACTCAAACACTCGCTTCCATTCTATCTCCTCTTCATTACTTCAGCCCAACCTTCTGCACCTATTCTATCCTAAAATCATTTCCAATACAGCTAAGATACTTACTCCTAAACTAATACTAGATCATCCTAAACTCTTAAAATTCAAACCCAAAAACACAAAAATTATTTCCTTCAATAACCTATTTTTAGCTGGAGACATTCATCCCAACCCCAGACCTAATCCACCCACAAATATCATCTACCCTCCACCTCCCTCTAACCTTTCTTCCCCCTACAATACTCTTAAATTCTTCACAATCAGTGCCCAGAGTCTCAATAATAAAGTACACCAATTACAAGCATGACTAAGCCACAACCAACCCGACATTGTAGCCATCTCCAAAACCAGGCTCAAACCCCAAATCTCTGACTCTGAAATCCTACCCAATGGATTTCACATTCTCAGATGTGACCACTTAAATAGAAAAGGCAGCAGTGTTGCCTTAATCTATTCTAATCTTCTCACCTTAATTCCCCTTCCAATTCCAATTCCTCAATTCAATAATACAGAACTAACAGTTGGTCTACTAAAAATTAATAATCACAAAAACATCTGTATTATTGCCCTATACATCTCACCCAGTAATAACATCTCTACCCTCAAAGATATACTCCTATGGGCCTCAACAGAAATTAACTATGAAACCTACATACTAGGCAATGTAAACATTGAATGGAATAAAATTAACAGCCCCTTACCCTCCCTATCCATTAACTTCTATAACTTTACTTAACTAATCCTTTCCATCAGGTGACCCAACAAAACATATCCCCCAGGATCCATTCTTGACTGGATCTTAGTCACCCATCCAAATAAAATTACTAACTCTGGCACAATCGCTGATACCATTAGTGACCACCACCCAGCTTTCATTCACCATGCAACCACCTCTACCCCACATCAGCATCAATACATTCCCATTTGCAACCTTAGCATATTCAACCCCATAACCTTCTCCAACATTCTCAAACAAATGAATTGGAATATTCTAAAAACCCTTCCTCTTGACAAAGCCATGGACCACTTCAATTCTATCTTCCTAGACACTTTAAACTCCCTAGCCCCACTAAGAAACAAAAGGATAAAAACTAGTACTGCTCCATGGCTATCTAAAGAAACAAAACAAATTATGTATCAAAGGGACAAATCCTGGAATCTTTACTAAAAGAATAAACTGCCCAAAACCCTTATCTAATACAACCAGCTCTGTAACCTTGCAAAACAACAAATCAGCAATGACAACAAATCCTACTATACTAAGCTCCAGTCCAACCATACTAAAAACTCCAATCAGTTCTGGAACTCCATAAACTCACTTCTCAACCCAGACTCCAAAAATAATCCCTGCCCTGATCCAAGTAAATCTGATCTCAAATTAGCCTCACAATTTAACTCATTTTTTATAGAATCAATATTTGACCTGAGCAAGACTTTTCTCAACAATAACCCATCTCTCCTTCATTCTTCTCCTTCTAGGCTCCCTAATAAATTTCCTTCTATGTTTGAGCTCAAACCTATCTCAAGTAATTTCATAAAAATATTTCAATCCAGACTTAAACCCTGGTCCAATGCATCTGATAACATCCCCTCCTCCTTCCTAAAGTATGCTGCTGATGGTATAGCACTCCCAATTAGTATCCTTATCAATAGATCCATAAAGGAATCCCATGTCCCTAAACTCTGGCATTCTACCTTTATTCTTCCTCTCTACAAGGGAGGCAAAAACACTAACATCTCAAACTTTTGCCCCATTGCTCTTCTCTCACCAATCTCCAAAATCCTAGAAAAATGCGTCCACCTCCAACTTATGCCTTTTCTGACCCTAAACCAACTTCTTACCCCTACGCAACATAGCTTCTGCCCAGGGCATAGCACTATAACTGCACTACTCTCCTTCTTAGAAACTGTCAATCAAGCCCGAGATTCTGGACACTTAGTATCTACAGTTCTACTAGATCTCTCTAAGGCATTCAATACTGTTTCCCATAAGCACCTTCTCTACCATCTCTCAAACCTAAATCTCTCCCAAAACACTTTATCCTGGTTCTCAAGTTACCTGTCAGATAGAGCTCAGGCTGTGAAATGGAAGAAAGCCACCTCTCCTTTCTTACCTACCCCAACCGGCATACCACAGGGGTCCATCCTTAGACCCTGTTAATTAATATCATTATCAGTAATTTTCACACTGCTATTCCTGATGCCAAAGTCATTCAGTATGCAGATGATTCAACTTTAGTCTGCTCTGGCTCTAATCTCCCCGAACTGCTAACTAAAACCAAACTACCTTCTCAACTACTGAGACCTGGATGCACCAATGTCACCTCTCTCTCAACACAAACAAATCTAAAATACTACTATTCCCACCCTCAAAAACGTTTTCATATGACAAAAGTTCCTTTCAAGTCCTTAGCCAAACCAACTCTCTTATCAAAGTGGTTCCCTTCGCCAAACTTCTACTGTAGACGAACACCTCAAGTTTGATATCCACATTCAACAAAATATTAAAAAAAAACACCAAAAGTTAGGAATGCTATAAAGGAACAATTGCTTCCTCTACACTTCTACTAGGCATACTCTGGCCACTACTTACCATCTTCCTTCCCTACTGTACGGAGCCCCTCTTCTAACTAACCTGACATCTTCCATTACCTCTAAACTTGAAAACTGTTATAAAAAAAATCTCCAAATTTGCCACCAAAGCCAAAACTTCCACCCATCACTGTCTTACCCTCCAATCTCTGAATTGGCTAGAACTCACAAATTACCTAGACTACCTCCAACCTACCACTACACACAGACTCGTATTTCACCTAACAAAATGCCCTGCTCTAACAAACATCCTTCCCCCTCACCTCTAATAGAACTCTCAGATCCAAACACCAAAGCTTAATTACTATCCACAAACCTAAATGACCTGCTGGCCAACTTTTCCTTTCTTTCTCACTAGGCAAGAAATGGAATTCACTCCCTTCTGCATTAAGGACAACACCAAACACACATAATTTCAAAGCCCAGCTATTAAAATACCTGTCCTCCAAATGGAAATGTATCTGCTTTCACCCTACCTAATTCTGTTTAGGTAAATGCCCCTGGGATGATTTCCTCCTGTGTTCCTAAGCTCTCTATAACTCCCATAGCTATTTCCCAAATGATTGCAACTATGTAAATACTGTAAATAGCTTCTTACTTTAAATGACTGAATGTATGTAAATAGTTCCTTACTTTAAATGAATGAATGTATGTCTAAATGAATCTGTACAGTATAATCCATATGATCTGTCACAATGAGATAAGTTTCTCATGCTTTGTATTGAATTCATATATTTGTAACTTGTTCTTTTAACTGTAAATTTTATAGACTTGTATCATTGCTGTATTCTGTGTTATGGAGCTTTTCTCCTCGGGCCTCCACTGAAAACATGCTCTCTGGGCCCAGTGGACTTCCCCAGTAATCAAACTGGAAATAAAATAGATAGATAGATAGATAGATAGATAGATAGATAGATAGATAGATAGATAGATAGATAGATAAATTGTTGTAATAAAATTTTCTTTGAGTAACTGCAACCTGGTAATTGATTCTTGTTGATTTTAACTTTACGTTCCAGACTGCGTCATTTGCTTGGTTTGTTTTATTCACTTTTTTGATCATTGTTATTCAGGTTGATTATCCTGTTAGATCAATGCTTCTTAACACTACATTTTGACACTACATGAAGTACCCTCATCACTACTGAAGGCAAGCAGAGATGGAGAATAACTTAGAGAACTATTAAGTAGCATAGCCTTTCCTCTCTTTCTTGCATTGTAGAATGAATAGCTTGTAAGCAAAGTATAACTGTTCCTACTTAAAATGTTTAAAATGTATTTCTCTTGCCATGGTTACAGAAGCCTCATATGTTCGGGTACCAGCTGTTGAGAAATACATCAATTTAAACATTCCTTACTTAATACATTTGACTGAGATTTTTTTTAGGCTTTACAGAAGAAAATTTATATAGCAGTTATATGTGGGGTGAGGTAAGATTTGAGCTCTACTTTGCCTAGTAAATAAATGCAGTACATATTTGTACTCTGAATTATTTTAAACTACAATACATAATGTATAAGCAACCAATCAGAAGTCAAAGACCACCCTTTTTATGTGCAAGTCTCACAAAACTTAACCCTTTACTTTATATGTACCTTAAAATCCACTTGTCTTTGACATTTAAATAACGACATTTACATAATAGATGACATTTCAAGTGTTTTTCATGTATTACACAAATTAAAGCAGTTATACAAATAAGATAAAACATCTACATTAGTTATTCACTATACAATATTTACATGCATAACTAATGGAAAGTATTATACAAGCCAGAACAAAACAGTTCAGTAAATAATTAATAGTATCAAGCACTTTCCTAAAGAAAGGCAGGACAGAAAGCAGCATAGAAAGCAAAACAAAAAATGGGACTGAATCAACCATACCTCCTCATTAATGTGATTATTGCCAAAAAAATGCTTCACCTTTGAGTCCTTCAACTGACTGAGATCTCATCTCACTGAGTCCAATCCCCTTGTAAAATGTTAATCACCACCCCAACAGACACACACACACACACACACACACACACACACACACACACACACACACACACACACACACACACACACACACACACACATACACATATATATATAACACACACACACACACACACACACACACACACACATATATATATATATATATATATACACACACACACACACACACACACACACACACACACATATATATATATATATATACACACACACACACACACACACACACACACACACACACACACACACACACATATATATATATAATTACACACACACACACACACACACACACATATATAACACACACACACACACACACACACACACACACACACACACACACACACACACACACATATATATATATACACACACACACACACACACACACACACACACATATATATATATATAACACACACACACACACACACACACACACACACACACACACACACATATATATATATATATATGCACACACACACACACACACACACACACACACACACACACATATATATATATATAACACACACACACACACACACACACACACACACACACACACACACACACACACACACACACATATATATACACACACAGACACACACACACACACACACATATATCTCTCTCTCTCTCTCTCTCTATATATATATATATATATATATATATATATACAAACACACACCGACTCCATGGGGAAAGGGAGAAAACAAAAATCACTGCCAGAGCACACTTAGAAATAAAATTTCTGCATGGATTCCACAAATTGAAGTAGATATTTTGTCTTATATGTGCAGTCTATTTGGCTATTTTTGTGATCTAGCTTGGAAAGATTTGGAGGGCACTCTAGTGGCAGTAAAGGGGAACCTAATCATTACTGTTCGTATTTTCATAGATTCATGGGTGATTACTAGGCTAATGGCCAGAGAAAGCAAGGATCAAGCTCTGTATCTTCTGTCTGTGAAGTTAACACCTTAACCGATGACAACAACCTGTGCTTGCATAGCTTAAAGGACCCAAGACATTGCTGTTTTGCAACTGGCCAGAGGGCTACTTGATTTTTTTTAATCATCTTTGTTTGTATAAAATTGTCATATTTCTCCAATGCAATTTTACCTATAAATAGCAGCCTATGAAATTCTAGAGCAAACTGACAAGCTCATTTCTTGCATGCAGAGGGGCATTGCTCCATTAATTTAAAAAGAGATTGTAATTTATATTCCAATTTCACTTAAGCAAATCAGATATAAACCACACAGGTACCCCCTAGCAGCCCACACAATAAGCATCTGGAACTATGGATGTGAACTTTCTTTCTATCTCAGTAGCCAGCATGGTGGAAATGGCCATCCTGAGAAAATGAAGGAACTGTGACATGTTTACTAATAACCACCTAATCCTTAAGCAAACTGATACATTGTGTTGAAGATGTAGTTATGCAATGTCATTGGAGGCAAGGCTCTCTCATACAGACATTGCAAATACCAGTTTCTCAATACCACATACCACCACACTTACCTTTGGCTTAAGCTGTAACATTTTTGTCAGAAAAGTGCATAGCTAGGTTGCCTTTTTCTGTTTTAATTTTTGCACCACAATCTCAAAGTCGCATGTACCACACTCAAATTACTCCATATTCTTAGCTGTTATTCTGTTGATTGCAACAATAGGAAATGTTTTATCACAGTTTTCTGTTATTCATCTTTTGCTTTTTGAAAGATTTTAAGGACATTTATATACTACTTTCCAGAGTTTTTGGAATAATTAGTCATCTCATGTATCCAGCATTTATACTATTATATTATTTTATGACTACACCTTTCTTTATAGAGCATTACCAATAGGAAGGCTCAAACTGATCAAACGTTATAAAATACTGCTTACATAAACTTCAGATATTTATAGTACATTTCAGTTTCTGCTGAGTGTTTTTTTACAAATATGTGGTGTTATTAAATCATATTTTGTTAAATCATCTTTTGTCATATACTTACAACATAATAAGTGCATTTTACACAGTTTGTGAAAATTGTTCCTAAATATTTAGAAAGTTATTTGGTCATTTAAATATATAGCTAATCATGAGGAAATATAATCACCAACCATGCTGGGAGTTAATAGCTGTCTCCTTGGTCTAGACATTCATAGTGCAGTGCTGTGCTGTGTCAGAAGAAATACAGAATGCAGCATGGATGGCTGAGTGTTAAAAAATACTTAGGATTAATTTGTGGAATGAAATTCTGTACATAAACCAATACTCCACACATTTGAAAATAACATTATTTGCACATGTTTGCTGAGATTAATAAATGGATTGAGAGGAGAGCAGCATTTTAGGATTATAATGCAAGGGATTTTCTTCTTTTCCCCTCATGGTTCTTGGTTTAATCCACATATTTAATAGTCTGTGAAAACATATGGTTCTGAGGACTGGACACAACAGTGACAGCTGTTAGTAATAATGTATAAAAGAACTTTGACTCATTCGTTTTGCAATTTTAAGAGTTTAAGCATTTTGTAGACATTCTGTAAAGAGATGTAGAACATGGCCTGACCCCTAATATCCATGGATTTTAACCAGCTGAGAAATGCCATTGCTCAGTACTGGTAAAACTAACAGAGTAAGAAACATAAAATATAAGCCCACTTCTAATGAGTTCATCAAATGAAACTTCCAATTTAGATTTTTCAGAATGCTGTAATAGTTCTGGATATAACTACGACATACTATTTAACACAATATAATCTGATCTGATGTAATATAATACAATATAGTATAATATAATATAATATATAAAAACACAGACCCGAACAAGAAAGATATATATGATAAAGTAGTACATATACTGCAGATATTGTAGATTTTATTAATAATACATCCATACAATATACTCAATAATTTTTACACATTAGATTTTCTAATTATACTTACCGTAGAAGTCACCTTGTTACTTTCAGTTATTTCAGTAATTTTAATTTGCATAGAAAAGGTCCAAAATAATGTCTTTAAGAGACAGAATAAGCACAGTGCATATAGATCACAATAAAACTATTTTTATTGTCACTAAACATAATAATGCTTTCACAAGAATTGCACAGAGCAACTTCAAACAAAACTGTTCACTTTTGTTCCATCACATTTAGACTTCATCACACTTGTTCATTCTTAATAAAATATTGTTGTAGAAGTAGCAAGATATTATATGTTAGATACATAATTTCATGCATGCATATGAATACTACAGATATTTATGAAATACAAGTAGAGTGACAGAAGAAAGACAATATCCATGAATGCCTGCGAGTTGTATAATTACCTCCCAGACAGGTACCCCTCTCCTACCTTTGTGCCAACCTTTTTTCCTTTGTCACAAGAAGTTTGAAATCCTCAGATGACTTGTACTCGGCTATTGCCATAAGAATGACATTTCAGGGTTCTACCACCCTCTAAGTGAAACAATATTTTCTAATGTCTAATTTAAAACATTCCTTTTCTTTCTGCAGCCCATGTTCCTTTTCTACTCACTTCTATTATTTTTGTTTAATACACTCTTGCATGTTATAAAACAATGCTATAATTGATAAGCATATTTTTTTCCATTTTGTCATCCATTTGTACATGCCTAATTTTGTAAACCTGTTTTCATAAACATACTTTTACAGTGTTTATCACTTCAAGAGGATGTGTTGCTTAGTTTCTGCTAATCTTTTCACTGAATTTTCCATTGCCTGTACAGTCTGTAAAACTGAACACATTACTCCAGCTATGGCTTTAGAATAACCCTGTGTATTCAAAGGATGACCTATTATCTTTAAAATCATTTCCTTACTTGCCCCTGTACCATGGTATCTTACTATTCACCTTCTCTGCCCATTCATATCGCATGGCATAATTAAGCTTAGTAATAATTAATAAGTAATAATTATTAGTCCAAATATGTGAGGTGTTTATCAGCCTTAAACTTGCTGGAACAGAATTCCATTTTTTCTGAGGCCACCCCCCAAAGTGGATGGTGTTTGTTATGTTTTGTATCACCTTCCAACTTTTGTCTGTCATATTACATTGCCAGTTACCACACATCTGTTTATAAACTGTTCTGTGAATATAACACCAGTGTTTGTATGACTAACATATTTTGGCACATTATTCTGACTTTACAGGCTCTGTTCGTATGACCCAAAGGTAGTACAAACTCAGTGCATGCTGTACTAATGAGTGTATCTGCAAGCATGTGTAAGCTATGCTGTTCAAGTAGAGAAGGGGACACAATGATGTGGGAGAGGATCATATCCAATTATAATTCTATTTTTGAGAATCGGGGAAGCATCCTTTTGCATACCTTCTGGCTGATACTATAGTGTAATATAAGAATATCAGAGAAAAAAAAACATTGATCAGCTATCACTTCAGCTATGAATGCTGTTCCTCTATGACCTCAATGCATTCTTCTACTGGTATTTCTAAATAAGTATTAGCAAAAACTCAATATCCATTCTGAAATCATGTTGTTATTTTCCAAGTGCTAAATGTAAATTTTAAGGTTAATATATTGTAAATCCTTTTTATTTCTGTTTGATATAACAAAGTATGCATATTTTTATATGCTTATATAATGATTCTGGATGTGAATAAACACGGAAAATTAAAAAGGTACCAAAGTAGGAAAATGCTTTAATATATATATATATATATATATATAAAATTTTGTCTCAAACCTGTACCAAGTAGAAGTGCGGAGTCTCACTTTTTGCTATCTATCCAGGATATTTAAAAGCAAATCTTTAGGAAATAACATGCACCTGATGTACATACATAACCACACCTGCTAGAAACAGGTATGGCCTTGTTAGACTGCCTTCTATTTCTCACATTTATAGCTAAGCCTTATGCAAAATGATCCAGTCCATCCAAATGTGCTTTGTTGTGCAAGGTCAGCTTGCTGGATATTTGTTGCTGCATCAGAAATTAAGTTTGGGTTATGAGTTATATCTTGGGAGGGTTTTAAACAAATAGCCATAAAACATCTCTTAGCTCACAAAATAGTAATGGATATAAGAAACCAAAACATGAAGTCCAGAGAAATCTGGGAACAAACCTTTAATATAATATTAGCATAGTCAACCACATAGCAACTTAAGAATACACCTTAATAGAACCTAGAAACTCATACAGGATTTGACAGACTAATCATAATTTAGGTATTAAGATTGCACGTGTTGTTTTGTATAACAATTGAGCTAATGGTGAAAGCATCTGTGTAAATAGTGTAAATAATTGTGTTGCATGACCTACACCTTATGGTATTAACACTAATGTATAACATACTCCTATGGTCATGTTGTAAAGATCAAATTGTTTTTTCTGTCATATATAATTGTAAAAGAAAAAGAAAAAAATTATTGAAAAAAAAAGAAAAAATAGTTCTTGTTGTTCTTAAAAAAAATAAATAAAAGTTTGGGTTATGAGCTTGAATTGCCCTGTTCCTCTTAGTCTCCCATTATAACTACTTTTTTACAGAGGAATGAGTCCAGTCTTGTGATATTATCATTCTTCCTGTGGGCTAATACACTATTCTAGGCTTCCAGTCATCTGTCTTTTCTTTTTTGTCTCTTATTCTAGCTATTATAACATAACTGATATCTTACTATCCTCATCCTACTATGCCTGCCTTTGTTTTCTGTATTCACTTGATTTTTTTCCCAGTCCTTCCATTTCTTCTTTTCACTCCCTTAGGGTTACAGTGTCTACAGCAGCTTAACACCCTAGTCAGTATTTAGAATTTGGACACGTTTTGAGATACTCTCATATCTGTTCAGTCTAATCTTTAAGTTTCTTTTCTTTTTTTTTATTCTCACATTTCCCATTCCTAAATGCTTAATTGCCCCTTCATGTTTGCTGTTCTGTGTTTTCTTCTTTTGACAGTTCCCCACTGCTGATCTTTTTAACAGTTTACCTTTAAAAGGCAATACACAGTCGGGGGAACAGCAAGTGTTCAAAAGGCTGTTTGCAAATTTTGCAAACGCTGAAAGAAAAAAAGGTTCAAATGTGCAATGAGCGAATGCGCAGTGATATTCGCTTATTGCACAATCAACATTGTGGGGCGGATTGCACTATAGTGGGAATCAGAAAATGGTCCGTTTCCCCACTGTAGTGTGATCTTGGAGTTAGAATAGTAATGTGGAGGGGTGGGTGCAGGGGGCTTCCCTCCCTGCTTTACACTTCTTTGTTTTTGTGTTCGATATTAATGTTCGAAAAAATAGTGAATCTGCTTTTCAATTTGCTGTTTTTTGAACAGTACGGACTGTCGTTGTTTTCACTTCCGTGGTTACGAGTCACTTATATGAGCATTCGCACCACTGTGAATTGCCTTTATAAAGGTAAACCCTTTGTAAGTCATGCTTTTCAGGATCTTATTTATATATTAACACCTACCTTCCTACCATTTCTTTATTATACTTAACATTCTCACCTTTGTCTTTATTCATTTCACACAATCACTACTTTCTCATGTTTTGTTTCCTGTGTTTAACAATCTATTATCAGTATTCGTTTACATGCACTGACCTAACTATGTCTCTTTTGTGCTTTTCTCTCTCTGTCGCTGTCTCTGTCTCTTACTCTTCTTTCTGGAAACTAAGAAAGACTCACTTAGTCTCTACATGTTGCCCAGATGATGAATAAGTTTCTTTTTTACACTAAAATTAATTCTTCATTTCTTTATCTTATACAAACAACCGTTAGCTTGCCTCTCTTTTCTCACTCGCCTCATAATTTACATGATCTTTTTTGTATGACTAATATAAATTCTGTTTGGTTGATTAATTGATTGATTAATAGATTGATTAAGATTTTTGTGATGCTTAAGAATAAACATCTTACATAAAAAACATACATAATTCCAAGGTGAAAATCAATGGAGCTGCTTTATTATATATGATACCTAAATAGTTTAAACATAAAAAAAAATATCAGATTTATTTATCTTCAGCATAGTCTTGCTGGCTGCTCTTACATCAGTCCTAATCCCCACACAATGTACTTGTTCAGTTCTGGAGCTGTCCATTCTGATTTCCTCTCATTTATTTAGTCCTGTTCTTGCCATCTGATACCACTTCTAATGCACCTACCACTATAATATTTACTCATGTCAAGGGTCATATGTAATATTATTACTTTGCTGCGTTCTGGGACTTCCCTGTACAAATTTAAAGCACAGGCAGTTACAGGCATTTGGCTACATAGCCATAGCAGTAGGTGTGAATCCAGTCCAGCTATCGACTTTATATTTTGTGTGGGGAAAAAAGCACATAATCATCAGAAGGGTTAGCTATCATTGTCAAGGACTCTAAATGTTTTTCTGTGGTTTGCCCTATGACCCTCTTCACTTCTCCAGAATTGTCTTCTTCTAAATGTCTGTAAATAGTTATAAATGTCTGATGGTTTACTTACATGTTCCTCCTGACTCCTTAGCTTAGTTTTGCAAAGACCCAGAGTTGAATTCAAAACTGAGGTACTCATAGTGGTTAACTTGAAACGTGATTGGACAGGATGTTATCATTTCTCACCCATTTGCCCTTATCTCCGACTTGAATCAGCTCATATATGTCCCTACTCATACTAAATATGTATCTGTCCATTCTATTGCTTAGGATTTTAGACTATTTTCTTTGATCAGCAAACTATGACCACTGAGATGTTCAATATCACCATTCTTTTATATGGTCATCCTTTCCTAATTCATATCCAGGTTTAGTCTATAATTTTCCATCATCCTTGTTGGCTTGTGTGCATCATTGCCTGATTTATTGATTTATTAAGATTATTCTGATGATTAAGCATATGAATTGCACATAAAAATCAAACAACAATAATTCCAAGGTGAAGAATGATGGGGTCACCAGATTATACTGGAAACAGTAAAATAAAATTACCTTAAAATAATTTAAGCATACCAACATATCATATTTTAGCCATTTTAAGATGTTAATAATGCTTTTACAAGAGTTTAAATTAATTTAATTTATGGGTAACCTTATACAATAACTTAGATTAACTTGCCCAAATCAGGGACTGGAGCTAATTCCACTGGACTGACCTAAGTTAAATAAAGGATATTCCAGCTAATGTTTATATTCCAGCCAATGGAATACTGAGATGCCCTTCCTCCAGTGACATGAGATGTCTAGTAGGACACAGAATCCCAGAATCTCATTAAGGAAAGCAGGACCTGGATTGTAAAAAGTATGGATAATGAGAGTCAGGATCATAAATGCACAACTGGCATTGACTGAAGCGAATGGAGACCCCACAAAACTGCGGTTATACGACTGGTCCGAAAAGTATTAGTTTATAATTTGGCCTTAAAATCTTAATCTTAGGGACTATTAATAATCCCAAGCTAAAGGGCAATACAGGAACCCAGGCAAGAGATAACCAGTATGTTTACCACTACAGCCAGGTCTGATGACGTTATAATATGTTTGATCAAGGAAATTTCCACAAATTGAAATAAGCTATCTTGACCACTGCCAACATCTGACCCCTTAGTGTCTGCTTTATATAAATAACCACACTCAGATCACAATCCTGACTCACAAATTCTATTGCTATACCCTCATATGATATTAAGAAAGAAAGCAATGTAAAATGGGATGGTCTAACAGTGGTATGAGTCAACATTGCCTTAGACTTTGACAAGTTGAGATGTATTAGGTACATAATCGACATATAACATGGCTTGAGCAGGAGCCATAGCTCTTTCTTCTCTATTGTATATGACTGATAGTTTTATTCATGGTTTAAGTTTTCTGTCCTTTCTTCTTTTCTGTATTCACCAATGAACAATACATTTGACTGATGCCTATATTTTCTTATCTGACGTGGACAAACCAGATGGAGGTGCATTTTCCACATAAGAAAGAGGGGAGATACAGCACCATATAACATAACCCATTTCCTTCATATACCCACTAATATATACCATTATGCATCTGCACATGCAAATAGCCAAAACTGACAATACCCTTGTTCTATTGCAACAAGTATGGGGGTCTACCTACATGCACTTCTGGAATGCATGTTAAGATGTTATATATGCTTGTTTTCTGTGTGTTTATTGATGCTTCACAGGTTCACATGGCTGAATGTGGGGACAGCTCATGCCATCGCTATGTGCATAGGTACAATAGTCTGACATAATGCCTCCATGTACACTTTGCAGGAACTACAAAATGCTTGTTTGCATCTAATTACACCCCTCCCCTAACAGTGGAGGTGGCACAGGCCCAACATAGGATATGACTGCTAGTGCATGGCACTCAGTTTTTATCAATAACTTCAGTAAGTAACATATATTGTCCCAATGATGTGCAGTATATTTGGGCTGACAGAGCAGTGCCACCTCTATAGGACAAAAGAGAGGATGCATCACACAAGTTGGCATGGGCCTAAAAAAGAACATCCTACAAGATGTGAATGCAATCGCCTAATTCTGAACATAGGCACCCACTTTCATGGGTAAGTGTGCAGACCTTCCTCCTCTCTACACCAAAGGTAGTAGCACAGGCCAGATTTGCCATGACACAAATGTAAGAAAGCTATGACCACATCTACTACAGAGGCTGTAAATTACACATCTCCTACAGTTATTCTTGATTGAGGCTATTCAGGTACCATTACTGAAAAACCCATTGTCTTCATAGTCTACAAAAGAAATGAATCACTATTACTCCCTATTGCCAACTGCTTAGTAGTATTGTAAATGCTTCTCTCATCTGTAGACCATGGGGTGGGAAGGTATTGAGGGTGTATAGGTATAACAGGGAAACAGTATTGCCTGTGAGGAATGTTAAATACAAAACAACTCTATATATGCCTCCAAACTGTGCTAGATAGTCTCAAACATAACCCACAGTACTACTGCAATGCAGCAGTGACCAATAAAAAAAATCCAGTCACAATCATTTGATCACTCATATAACTATAGAGCTTTGAAACATATTTTAACAGTTTATAAGAATTTTGCCCTACACTTCCCATGTAGTGGGCTGTAGCCTCTGCATCCCTGCCATTGATATATACCATTCCAGGAATACTGCATCCCACACAAATAAATTGTCTAGGACTCCATTAGTACAATACATACTTGAGAGAGCTGGCCACCATAGATGGGCACCTCAGCATTAGTGTAACAACTGTAGGTGTAATTATCAGAAAACAGAATACCTTGAATACCTTCAAACATTAGTGTTTCAACATGTTAGGTTGTGGTTCATCAGGTAGACATGATTAAGTCTGTGGGTGGTATAGAGACAGTTGATGTGGGATCTGCTGAGGGGGGTGGAGCCCTTCTTGGCATAATGCACATGCATCAATCCGCCATTTAATCCTGTCAGTCACATCTTTGCCTGACATGCCTCTGGCTTTGGTGCTAGAGCCATGTTGAGTGCCCTGGTGCATTTCAATTTACCATACAGTCTTCTCAAAGCTACTGCTGGTAGCTGTGTCACTTGGGCATTATTATTTTTTGGCTGGAAGTGATACAACAGAATGCCCTGATATGGATGGTGTAAATACACATGGCATGTCTTTGACAAATTGCCATCCAGCATATCCACAAGACTACTACACACACACACACACACACACACACACACACACACACACACACACACACACACACACACACACACCTTGGCGTAGTTCATCCAACATCCTTCCTTGTCACCTTACCACACCCAATCTTGGTTAAGGTGATGATGATACTGCACACCTCTCTGCATATCTGACAACAGGGACATCTGAGATTATGCATGCAGGTAGAACTATGCTGGAGAGGAAGAATAACTGTAGGCTGTACAGCACACTTCTAGTTACCAGTCTGAGTGGTCATCTGAAACATGAGTAATACAAATGTATTTTTTGCCTCTTCCTCTCCTTTCCTGTGTTGCATTACTTCTTTTTTATATTTTATTTGATGTATTTTGTTTTATTTCTACCCTTTTATGTTAACAATTTTTGCAGCATCTGCCACAACTATGGCAGTGGTATGACACAGGTGCTCACTCTACATTTGTTCCTGGCCTCCTTCTGTGAACACTCTGGCTACAGGTCTACCTTACTATCGAGTGCAGTTCGGTGGGGGGGGGGGGCTGAAGTAGAGACATCAAAAACAGTAAGCAGTTTTTGCTTACTAGAACAGATTGCTAAGTTCCCCTTTAGTGATATGGCAGAAGGTCACCATTTATCACACTAGGGCGAGAGGGGCAACTGCCCCAGGTGTAAAGTGTTGGGCACATGACCAGTTAATTGCAATCTCTCTTTAATGCAATACCAGCGTTTGCATTTGAGGTCAAATGTTGAGTGCTGTAGTACTCCATGTTTGGTCCAAACTGTAGCAACTGCTTGCTATAGTTTCTTTTTTTTTTGTTAAACTAAAACATGAGCACAGTAGTGCTCTTTGCAGAAAGGTTATAAACTTTATCAACTGTTTACTACATTTGTAGGAAACAGTTTGCTACATTTTAAAATAAGAAATTATTATTTTTTCTTTCTTTTTTTTTTTAATAAACCAAGATGAAGGATAGTTGAGAGAAGGGCTCAGAAATAAGACCGGAATGGCTAGGGCATAAGGGAGAGGGTGCTATTGCATATGGCCACCTGGTTGGTGTGCCAATAGAAGGAATTTCCACTTTTTTGCACTTGATTGAATAGCTGAGGGAGTGGGGTGATGGTTCACAGTACTGGCACAGGGTGTTGGTTGAGTCAGTTATGCTTCTGCCTGTGATATTAAAAGGAGAAGAGGTAGTCTCTGGGATATATACCTGTCTCTTCAGCAGGCCCTATTTGTATCACAGGCAAGGTTTAAGTGTTTAGAATGGGTAATTCTGGTGCTGTTTGTTTTGTGGATATGCAGGGGCTCCATCAAGGTGGAATTTGACAATGCAGACTGTAGGAGACAAAATCCAGGGATAGGTATTTGAGGTGGTCTGCAAAAGACAAGTCACTTAAGCCCTGTATTCTGTTAGTGAGGAACCTCTGTGGACATTTCAATTGTTGGATGTGCCTGGTTTGTTATATTGCAAAGAGGGCATTGTACTCAATGATAGGTCTGATGAAGGTTGAATACAGTGGAACAGTGACATCCTTGGACCTAGATGCAATACCTTTGTTTGTACGTTGCACAACATAGAATAATTTTCTCACTGATGTAGACACGTGATGGTCAAAAGATAGATTACTGTCTGTGTGTTCCCCTCAAGTCCCTGACTACTGTATTAACTCTTAGAGGTATGTTGTTAATATAATAGTTATCAGGGGTGGATGACTTCTTGATGGATACTGTTATGCATTTATTTGCATTTAGTTTTAGTTCATGGCTCTGACACAAATTATTTGTTTGTGTCAGCCCTTCCTGCAGAATATTTGTGTCAGTGGGAGATTCTATGACTGCTCCTAATTTGTAAAAGTTACCAACTTAAGTCAGCCAGATGCCCTTGACATTGGCCTTGACTTCAGAGAAGTAAATGCCAAAAAGGTGCAGTTCCAGGACTGATCCCTGAGGGACTCTGCTTGCGACTGGCCTCTTTGTAGATGTTGACTCCCCGAATCTAATTTCCTGGTTCCTGTTTGTAAGCCAGCTGGCTATTCACTGGGCAATAAGGGTATATACATAACCTCTTGAGTTTGTCAACAATGTGTTATTGTGTCAAATGCCTTGGCCAGGTCAAGGTAGGCATTGTGAAACACTTTTCCCTCATCCATTGCTTTGATGGCCTTCTCAAAGATGTCTACCAGGCTGAGTAGGCATGACCTGCTCTTGACAAAACCAGATTGGGCTGTATATAGTAGTTGGGGGTTTCCTATGTCATTACTGATAATTTCCATGACAATTCTTTCAAATGCTTCACATATGAGACTAGTGAGATTTATGGATCTGTAGTTTCCAGGATCTGTAAATGGACAGATGACTGTTGCTGTTCTCCATTTGTGAGGCATGAAGCCTATTTGTAGGCTACAGTTAAATAACTCCAGAGGGCCAGAAAGGTAATGTTTCATGTAATTTAGAAGGCATCCAGAGATATTGTCTGTGCCCATCGACACTGCATTATTGACCTTAGATGGCCTTGGTCTTCTATGGTATCCTCTGACTAAAATGTAAATGTAAATAAACTTCAAACCATTAAAAGCTTAATGACGATGTCTGACAGCTCAGAATACTGACTGTTATTTGTCACCATTGGAGAACATGAATTCCAGCTTCAAACAGAAATTTAATTATTGGGGGGGGGGGGGGTTGTTCAACAGCCTCACAATCATTCTATTTCCCCACCAGAATTGCATACTGAGGGTTCAGGACCATAACATATGAATAGGTATCTGTCCACTAAAATTTCTTGACATTTATTTACTTTATTTTACATGCACAGAGAACTGTAACGTGCTTTTTTATGTGGTACATCATCTCTGAATTCAAAATATGGCTAGCCAGTTTATTCCACTCAATTTCTCTGAACAGTGTGGCTTGAGTGAGAAGCACTAAATATCAGGTTCTCTTTTACTTCTGTTGTGTTCGGTAAACTGCATTAGTAGAAACTTTGTCCCTCATCCGTTTTTTAATCAAAATCTTATTGTCCATCCATCCATCCCATCTTTTTACTCAAAAGCACTTATCAAACAGGTCTTATTTTGTTTCGTCTGAGCAAGCTGAATTTCATTATGAGGAACTCTTCTGATTATCTTACTCTACCTTCTGTGAAGCTGACTAGAATTGGAAAAGTTGAACTTGAAACCATAAACATGCAGCAAGCAGGAATTTTCCAGAATATTTTTAGTATGTGAGAGTTGCAGAAATGAGACTTTAGTTGGAATTTGTTATATTTTTATCATTAACTGATTTCTAACTGAAGGAAAGTTTGGCCAGTGAGGCTTGTGATAGCAGAAAACAGCAAGTGATTTATATGTATATTGTGTATGTCAGCAGTAGGCCATAGATTTGTTATTACAACATAACTGTTTTGCCCTAAAGGAGCATGGGAACATAATGAAGTTGTTGCTTTTCAGAGTAATTAAAGTGACCTGTTTTCTATGACACTGGCTGTACATGCTGCCTCATCTTGAGGATGTTCCTGTTTTTCTTTTCTATTTTATTCATTTAGCTACTTTTTCATCCATGAAGATGGCAATCAGTCCATCCCTGTGCCTCACCTCAATGACCAGGTCTACTTACACCTCCTAACTACCCATAAACAAGTTCCACGTCAGCATAGAGAACAAGGTATCCTGGGTTTGCCTCATGCTTCTGCAGTGTTTTTTTTTTCTAAATCTTTCTATTTCCAAATGCACATGCAACACTCTGTGTGTTCCTGTTATTCTTGTTGAAGAGGTAATCATTTAAATATAGGACACAGACTTTCATCCAGGTTATCAAATTATTCTTTGGTATGCTGCATTGTGGGAAAGTTTGGGAATTAACCCTGCTTGTGTCAATCATAAAATGTCACCTTGTCACATAGCTGCATCTTCAGCATCTGCATTTGGCAGTTGCCTCAGACGGTTAAGGCTTTGAGCTGTTGTTTGATCCAGGTTACTGCAACCTTACAGAAACCTTGAACATAGAATTTATTCTCCCACATTTGGACTTGCACATCATTTTTTTGTGAATCTCTATTATTTCCTGGCATGTTCAAAGGCACCAAAGCCCATCACTTCTCCCTGTGCCAACACTGTCTGCGTTGGCAAGTTAACCCACTAGCACTTTTCTTCTCTAGCCTGCAGTAGAAAGGGTTTAAATTCAGCATTCTAACAGTCCAAAATGGCAGTAACTTCTGCATATTTGGCATTTGATAATGTGACTTAATTACATAGTCTGAGAAGTTTAATTCTCCTGACATGTCTTCAAGCTGACTGGAGTCCTCTGTACTATACTGTGAGAAGTGCACCTCCCATGGGACAGTCCCACACAGCATCTTCTCGCAATGCCCAAACCACTTCACTGACTTCTCCTAACCTGGATGATCATTTCTTCTACTCTGAGGTCCTCCCAGAATACTAGGCAGCAGACTCTGTTGTTCAGGAAAACCCAGACAACCTGTTATGGAAACTTATTTCTGGTGTTTGTCTCAAAGATCTTTCCAAATCTCATGAGCATTGGGGAGGATTAGGATATGGACTCACTCAGAAACTGAAAGCTTCATCCCACGGCATTCTCACTTCAACACAATAGTATGTCACAGTAAAATACTGATACTTTTGTATCCATCCATGGCTAAATCTCATGATTCCTTTTACCTTCTTTCAAGAATAAGATTCCAAGACTGTTAACATCCCTTACTTAAAGAAACTGCCTCCCACCTGCAAAAGCAATCCACTGTTCTGTAAAAGAGGCAATTATGTCACTGAAAGAAATTTTCACCACAGTGATTGTATAGTTGTGTAACAATATTGTCACAGTATCTGACAACTTTATATGATATTTTAATTAATGATACAGTACATTCAAGTTACTTCCTTCTTCTTCTTTCAGCTGTTCCCGTTAGGGGTCACCACAGTGGATCAACTGTTTCCATTTCTTCCTGTCCTCTGCATCTTGCTCTGTCACACCAACCACCTGCATGTCCTCTCACCACATCCATAAACCTTATCTTAGGCCTTCCTCTTTTCCTGTTACCTGGCAGCTTCATCCTTAGCAACTTTTTCCCAATATACTCTGTATCCCTCCTCAGCACATGTCCAAACCAACAAAATCTTGCCTCTCTGGCTTTGTCTCCAAACCTTCCAACCTGGGCTGACCCCCTAATATACTTATTCCTAATCCTGTCCATCCTCGTCACACCCAGTGCAAATCTTAACATCTTCAACTCTGCCATGTCAAGGTCTGACTCCTGCCTTTTTGTCAATGCCACTGTCCCCAACCCATATAACATAGCTGGTCTCACTACCCTCTTATAGACCTTCCCTTTCACTCTTACTGGTACTCGTCTGTCACAAATCACTCCTGACACTTTTCTCCATCCACTCCTTCCTGCCTGTACTCTCTTCTTCACCTCTCTTCCACACTCAACATTACTCTGAACTGCTCATCCCAAGTATTTAAACTAATCCATCTTCACCACCTCTACTCCCTGCATCCTCACCATTCCTCTATCCTCACTCTCATTCACACACATATATTATGTCTTAGTCCTGCTGACCTTCATTCCTCTTCTCTCTAGAGCATATCTCAACCTCTCCAGGGTCTCTTCCACCTGTTCCCTACTCTCACTACAGATCGCAATGTCATCTGCAAACATTATAGTCCACATGGACTCCTGTCTGATCTCATCTGTCAACCTGTCCATCACCATTGCAAATAAGAAAGGGCTCAGACCTGATCCTTGATGTAATCTCACCTCCACCTTAAACGCATCTGTCACTCCCACCGCAGACCTCACCACTGTCACACTACCCTCTACATATCCTGTACCACTCTTACATACTTCTCTGACACTCCTGACTTCCTCATACAATACCACAACTCCTCTCTAGGCACCCTATTTTATGGTTTCTCTAAGTCCACAAAGACACAATATAACTCCTTCTGACCTTCTCTGTACTTCTCCATCAACACTCTCAGAGCAAAGATCGCATCTGTAGTGCTCTTTCCTGGCATGAAACCATACTGCTGATCACTAATAATCACCTCCCTTCTTAACCTAGCTTCCACTACTCTATCCCATAACTTCATGCTGTGACTGATCAATTTAATTCCTCTGTAGTTACTACAGCTCTGCACATCACCCTAATTCTTAAAAATCGGTACCAAAACACTTTTTAGCCATTCCTCAGGCATCCTTTCACTTTCCAAGATTTCATTAAACAATCTAGTTAAAAACTCCACTGCCATTTCACCTAAACACCTCCACGCTTCCACAGGTATGTCATCTGGACCAACAGCCTTTCCATTCTTCATCCTCTTCATAGCTATCCTTACTTCCTCCTTGCTAATCCACTGCACTTCATGATTCACTATCTGCACATCATCCAACCTTCTCTCCCTCTCATTCTCTTCATTCATCAGCCCCTCAAAGTACTCTTTCTATCTGCTCAACACACTCTCCTCTCTTGTGAGTATGTTTCCCTCATTATCCTTTATCACCCTTACCTACTGCACACCTTTACGAGCTCAGCCCCCCTGTCTAGCCAATCGGGTACAGGTCCTTTTCTACCTCCTTAGTGTCCAACCTTTCATACAACTCTTCATAAGCCTTATCCTTAACCTTCGCAACCTCTCTCTTTGCCATGCACCTCATCTCCTTATACTCTTGTCTACTTTCTTCATCTCTCTGACAATCCCACTTCTTCTTCGCCAACCTCTTTCTCTGTATACTCTCCTGTACTTCTTCATTCCACCACCAGGTATCCTTGTCCTCCTTCCTCTTTCCAGATGTCACACCAAGCACCTTCATAGCCATCTCTCTTACTAGCTCTGCTGTAGTTACCCAGCTATTCGGTAACTCTTCACTGCCACCCAGTGCCTGTCTTAACTCTTCCCTGAACTCTACCTCACAATTACCCTTTTTCAGTTTCCACCATTTGATCCTTGGTGTTGCCCTCACACTCATCCTCCTCTTCTTGATCACCAATGTCATCCTACAAACCACCATCCTACGCTGCCTAACTACACTTTCCCCTGCCACCACTTTACAGTCTCCAATCTCCTTCAGACTGGCCCTTCTATATAAGATATAATCCACCTGTGAGCATCTTTCTCCACTCTTGTATGTCACCCTATGCTCCTCCCTCTTGTTAAAATACGTATTCACCACAGCCATGTCCATCCTTTTTGCAAAATCCACTACCATCTGACCTTCTGCATTCCTTTGTTTAACACCATACCTACCCATCACTTCCTCATCCGCTCTGTTCCCTTCACCAACATGCCCATTGAAATCTGCTCAAATCACCACTCTCTCACCCTTGGGTACAGTCATCACTTCATCCAAGTCACTCCAAAATGGTTCTTTCTCATCCATCGCACACCCAACTTGTGGAGCATATGCACTAACAACATTCATCATTATACCATCAATTTCTAGCTTCATAAACATCACTCTATCTGACACTCTTTTCACCTCCAAAACACTCTTGGCATACTGTTCCTTCAGGATAACCCCTATGCCATTTCTCCTCCCATCCACACCATGATACTTCCTTAAAAATGATTTTCTCCAAGGTACTTCACTATACAACATAGCGGCTGAAAGATAATGTATATGTAAAACATTTACACATTGGGTAAAAAATGGAAACTTTCCAGGAAGGAGAACTTTATATCCTTGCAAGAAAAACTCAGAGTTAGCATTGCTATGGTTGGCAGTACGCTTGCTGTGAGATCTTAGTTATGCCGACTCATGGCAGGCATATGTGAGTTACTAAAAATGTACAACTTTTCAATATGAATCATGCAAGTTGAGTGCATAGTTTGGAGTAAACAACTTTCACTAAACCAAATTTGTGTGACAGTGTATGCAGAACGTTAATGGACTCCACATTGTCAAAGGCAGCCAAGACTCCACTGAACCTGGTTCATAGTGCTGAAGAAGACTACATGTTTAGTGCTAAAAACTTGACAGTTAACAACAGACAACCTGAAATTACCACCACATGCTTAAAGTCAGACATTTTCACAGTTATCACTACACACTATATGGCTACCTTTGTCACTGTTCCACTTACCCTGACAGCATGGTTCACTAGCCAGTACAAAAAAGAGCATAAGTGTGTATATGTGAATGGGGAGAGCTTCTGAAGGATAAAAAAGGTTATACAAGGCTGTAGGCAGGCATGGGTGGAGAGTTGTTCTCTACTCAAGAGTCTGGACACAGACTTCTGTTCATGGGTGAAGTGTCAGGGACTACATTTTGCCACCTTGAATGAGGGGGAGAGGGATCCCATAAAATGAGAGAGAGAATAATATGTAGCTTGGTGAGAGAGGGTTTGAGTACTATTAACCAGCAGGAAATGAAGCTGAGAAGGAAAGGTCAAAGTTGGGGAGGGGAGAAGAGGGTTTGATTGGCTACAAATGAATACACATAGAGGGGGAGGGAAAAGAAGAGTAGATACAATGGCAAGAGAAAGCTTAATGATGAAGAAAAGTTTGCATTACATAGCTTGAGGAGAGAAGGCAAGTAATGATGTTAGTTTTTATGGACAAATATTAGAAAAAAATAGCAAGACAGCATTTTATGAGAATGATGAAAAATAAATAAGAAGGGGATAATACTGTAGTGGGGGTGCATTTACAAAACTGTATGGGAAAGATGAATGTCACAGAGGTTGTTAGAAGGCCATTGAGGAGGATATGAATATTGGAGTACTAGTTGATGCATGGAGATGTAAACAATTAGAAGGGGATATACTCTTCCAAATGGGATGGGTATCAAAGTAGTAGGCCAGAGAGAAACATAGAGTGATTTTTAGTGAACTGAGTGTCAGTAGGGGACATAATGGATGCAAAGGGTTGGTAATGGTTATTACTAGAAAATAGTTTAATAATTCAGGACTGACAAGTGAAAATGGAAGAACTGGTGTATCAAGTTTTGATGAAAAATGTGAAAGCCAATGAGGATAAGGAGTTGAGGATTAAATATAGTATGGAATAACGACACTGAGGAGAGATACAGTCATGGCATACCTGAGTGATGCACACAGGAAAGAGTAGATGAAAATGGTATGACCAGAGGAAGGGTAGACATGGTTACCATACAAGGTTCAGAAGTTACAGAAAAAGTCCACGGAGGAAATGGATAGCATTAAAAATGTGTTAGGGGAATGAAAGGGATTTGAATGTGCAGATGGAGCTAGCTAGAACATGGAGAGACTGGTAGGGGAGGTAAGGTGGATATAAAACTGTTATGCTGCAGGTTCAAAGATCAGAAGCAAAATCTATAGGTAGGGTTGATGAATTCAGAAGACAATGGTATGCTGACAAACTTTAGAGAGAATATGGAATAATTTAGAAGTTATACAAAATTTATATGACTGTGAATAGGACAGGAGTTTAGAGTGTAATATGAAATTAGGAAATTGCAGCAGTGAGTAACAGGAAACATATTAATAGAATAATACATAGGGGAGAGGGAACAGAGGCTATTTAGTATTTGAAGAAAGGGAAGGCAGGGGGCCTCAATGCCTTATTAGTTAAATTTAACAAGCAGGCGGGGAGCCAGGTAGGAGAAGAACTGGCAGATATATTTAATTTTAAGATAGGTAAGGAAGAGGGGGGGGGTTGCTATGTTCAGTGAATGAGGTGATAGCAATGGTCTTATATAAAAAAGTACAAATATTTTTTTCCAATTCCACTTGCCTGTCTCCTAGCATTACTTCCTTTTTCAGTTTTTCCTATCATATTTTACTTTAAAATGTGTTGTTAAAAGTCATGAATGTTGTGCTGGTAAAAGTCATGCTTTCTATCCTACCACTGTTCAGTGTGAATACTTAAATTAAACCTTATTGTACACTCCGTTTATGTTATATAATGATTATTGGAGCTTTTCTCCATGAGTGTCTACTGAAAATGAGTACTTTTGGACCCAGACATACTCTCCCAGTAAACAAATATCAATAAAAAAATATAGAGGAAGTAGGGGATAAGATATTTTCAAGGACAGTAATAAAGAGAATGGTGGATGTGTTACCAGAATAAACTGGTGAGGAGCAGACAGGATTGGTAAAGGAAAGTTCATTAAGTGATCAGTGGAGAGACCTGATATGTTTCACTGGATGAAATGTGTTAAAGGGAAGGGGAAATACTTAAGTGGTTTGAAGGATATTTAGAAGTCTTTATATAATATAGGGCAGGATTATTTTTTCAGGGCTTTGGGGCAAGAGATTGAAATTATATATGGATCATAGAAGTAAATCCATTATATGAAAGTGATTTGCTAGCATAATGGCTAATGAGGGTTGATCAGGTCAGATATGTTTGAAAAAAGCTATAACAGAAGTCTGCCCTTGCCACCGAGTATATTTTTCCTGTGGAAAATGGAGAGGTTGAAGTACTAACACAGGAGGTGATACAAGCCTTACAGGATAAGGAAGCATAAAGCAAGTAAAGTAGTATTCACTGTTACACAGATGATTGTATGAATTTGCAGGAGGACATATAATGACAGTTGTCAAGGAGTTATAAGTATATTTAAGTAGTTTGGTAGAGTATGGGGGCCAGGAACCATCCCCAAAAGACCATTATGAGAGGAGCAGTGTGGGAGAACAGCAAAAGATTGGCCAGTCCTGACTGACCAGGGGTTGAGGCTGCTTACACTTGAAAATATATAGAAGGTAGAATAAATAAGGAAGAATTTTGTGGAGTTGAAACGAAAGACTGGTAAGTCACTAAAAGTGTTTAGTAAAGGAGTGTTGCTTTAAAAGGGGAGGACTAAATTAGAAAGGGCAATGATTCTTCTGAGAGTGATTTATATGGGCCAACATATAGATATAAGGCCTTAGGAGAAGATATTGAAAATCATTCATATCCTGTCAGACAATTTTGTAGAAAGAAAGAAAAGGGAAGAATCTAAAAGGTAGATTGCAGACAATAAGTAAAAGGGGTTGGGTTGAATAAAGATTTTTCAAGCTGCTTGGCAGAAATGAACATTTTCCAATGACTGAGAAGATTGGAAATTAACATATAAAATGAAATTAATGAGAAGTGGAAGGCATAGATGGTGAGGGGGTATGTATGATTTGAAAGAGAAACTCAAAGATAGGCAGAGAAATTAGGGGAGTGCAAAAAGGTTTGAAGAATTACAGAAAGAGTTAGGAGTGAAGAAGCATGACTTCTAGTTTCATTTAGGGCTAGTCAGGTATGCACAAGAATGGTTTGGCTTAGGTAGAGCAGAGACAGAGAGGGAAAAAAGGGAAGGCACATAGGAAGGGGACAGGGAATGAAAAATGGGACAAGATAAAGAAAGGCAGACTCAACATTTTAAGTAAGAAATTAGGAGAGAAAGAAAGGGAGATGGCTATGAGAAGTCTGCAGTTTAGATGGGAGAAGTAAGACTCTAGGTGGGGTGATGATAAGTTCTTATCAAAATTATGCAGGTTAGGGAGTACAGTGGTATTTGCAGGACTTGTGAGGGGGGTTGTGTTTTAGAGATTTCTTCATAGGACTTAGAAAATCCCACTCCAAGGGAGCAGAAATAGGTTGTTGTAATGTGCTAATTGTTGCAAGTGTGGACAGGAAAGAGTAGACTAATTACACGGGTCTTGGTTATGTAAAGTAGCTCAGAATATCTGAAGAGTGGTGTGGTAGGTATAGTAGACAGTATTTCAGATGAAAGTCTATTTCTTGTGGGCTTTCTGCCTCTGTTTAGTAGGATGCACAAATGGTGTAAGGGAGGAAGTAGAAAGAATAGAGATTTTGTTGGCAGAACCAGGTGTTAATAATATTATTAAAAAGAGATGACTGGGTCCTACGAATCCTTTACAGAGCCAAAACCTTTCTCACCGGAGCAATTAAAGCTACACTTGCCATTACTTATTTTCTCCCAACACTTCTTTATGGTGCTGTCATCTTTATTAAACTTCAGGCATGAAAAAAATCAAACCTTGAACAATGCTATAACAAAATTGCTAAATTTACAGCAAATACCCCTTTCAGATCCCAACATTGTCAGTGTACAATGTAAAAAGCCTAAACTGGTTAGAACTACACCATCAACTAACATATACACAGTTTCTAACGACCTATACATTATGCAGAATCTATCTGCCTGTCCAGCACTATACAACATTCTATACAATTATGTTCCCACTCACTCATTACAATACAATGACCAAAAACTCCTGTTAGTCCACAAACCTATCAAATCTGCTGGGTAGTGTCTGTACTTGTCCCATGTTCTTAAGGCCAAGAGCTTCTTATCTCTATCCATCAGGTCAATATCCTCCATCCTAGCCTTCAAAACCATTCTGAAAGAATTCCTAGACACAGCTGTCCTGTTCTTGCTTAGCACCATGATAATTATGTCCCTAAATGTGAACATACCTTACATCTCCTTACTCTCCCATCTTCACTCACTTCCTTACCTCGATTCATTTTTCTCCCTTTGCTTTCCTTTTAAATATATCTTAAGCCTGCTTTGCTCTCAATTTGTATTACATTTCCCCCTTGTATTATACTAATTTACATTTAATTTCTCTATAAACTGGCTAACATTTCTCTAACTGTTAAATCATTGTCATGTAACTTTTATCTGTTATGATATAGGTTTGGATGCATCAAGCCATTAGTAACATAAGTGCCAAAACAGGGTACATTTGTGATTTCCCATTCACTGTTTCAAGTTACATTTCAGTATGGGTAGGGATGAGCTCTGCTTCACATGGATGGGAACCCTGTTCCAGAGAAGGGGTTATTTTTCAGACACATACCTGTCCTTCCAACATGTCCTGTTTATGTCACAGACAAGGTTTAGGTTCTTAGAACTGATATTTCTGATGGCATTTTTTCAGATATGCAAGAAATCTACACTAATTTCTTTATAAAGATGTAGCTTCTCCTAACTGAAGTGGAGAGTAAATTACTCTTTGTACTGGCTTGGGGAAATTTGGCCAGGAAATCAGAAAAATCCAGTTTTCTTTTTAATAAATGCCATTTTAGCATTTACATCCACCTGAGGTAAAACCAGCTCAAACAGATGGGGTCTTAGTTTAACTTCTTATCCAAATGACAACACATTCAGGACTGACCACCCACCCACCCCACCATGCAGTGCTAATATTGGTAAATTAATCCAAATAGATGGTGTGAGAATACACCCAAACCATGTGTGCTATCTGGTGAGTCACTGTTTAGGCTAGTTTAATAGATGGTGTGAGAATACACCCAAACCATGTGTGCTATCTGGTGAGTCACTGTTTAGGCTAGTTTAATAGATGGTGTGAGAATACACCCAAACCATGTGTGCTATCTGGTGAGTCACTGTTTAGGCTAGTTTAATAGATGGTGTGAGAATACACCCAAACCATGTGTGCTATCTGGTGAGTCACTGTTTATGCTAGTTTCTTTGCACTTCCCATGTTTGTTTTTATAAATAATGTGAGTGATAAAGTTACAGTTTAATTGATTCCTACATCTAATGGTTGCCTTAAATTACTTGAAAGGTAAACATCAGGTCAGCTGTTGATATAGGCAGCTCATTCGGTCAATCAGCTACTGTAAGAGAATTTTGTATTTTTCGCCAGTATTAAATACTGAAATGTGTGTGCTTCAGATCACTAATTAATGTGACACAATAATCTGAAATAATTATGACTACCTCTGCCTCTCCACACATTCTTATGAATTTGTACCTACTTTTCAAGTCTATCTGTGGTATTTATTTTTATCTTTAGCTGCTAACATAAATCTGTTAAAATAATGTTGCCTTTTAACTTTCTATTTCCTATTTGTTTGTAGCTGATGCATACTGTAATTGTTTATGCATTCCTCTTGATTTTGACCAGACAATACCAGTTGCACCTGATAAGGGTCAATGGGAGTAGTTTACTTATCACGTTAAAAAACATAAAATAATTTATGTATCTGACAGTGAATCAAACACATTGTCAATATCCTTTATAGCATATAAAGACCACATTAGAATTCTATTTGCAGAAGTAGAGATTTTACTGATTTTACCTGGCTTCTTAAAAGCCATCTCTCTCTCTCTCTCTCAAATATTACAAGTTACAAAGCAAGGTGAAGATACTCTACATTTAAGAGTAATGCTGTATTGTATGTTTTTTTTTGCAATATAAATATGGCCAGCATAACCCCAGTGCATAGCAGTGCATACACCTGAGTCGTAATATGTAGTGTCCTTGTTCTTCACCCCTCCCCAGTCACACTGACTTAATAGAAGAGTTACAACACAAGGAACAAATAAACTCTAGTATGGTAGTTAAAGCATAGGATTAAGACTATAAACAGTACACTGTTTTCTGTAGTTAGGTGTTTGATTCCACCATTATCTATGTTTCTGAGTACATTACTTAACCAGATAGTGCTCTAGGGCAGTTGGAATATTAGGAGAGGTTTCTAAATTGTTTCCTTGACTGCATACCTAGTAACTTGGGAGCGTGAATCCATGCCTGGAAGTTCTTCAGTCTCGCAAAGTCTATAATCAAATGGTTGTTTTTTGATTAAAAAGAACATAAAAGGAGGTATACAGCATTTCAGCATAAATGTAGCTAGCGGGATATGCACAACATGCATCCATCTTGTCATGAAGAAATGCACATATGTGCTTCTGTGATGACAGCGGAGCTATGCTGGACTTCAATGGATTGTAACTTGGGAGGGAGTGTGATGTGGAAAGGGATAGCTATTAATTCCTGGACCTTGTTGTTATGTACTTTTCTTTACAGAGTTCATTTACATGGAGTGAATCACTTCTTGTTTTGAAAAGGGCATGGTGATTGCCATCTTTTACACTGTATTCCATAAATGAAGACTTCCTGTACGTGCTGCGTACGAGTTTTAGAATGAGTGTGTCTATGTGTGTCGATCCACCAACAGTGATTCAGGAGTTTCAGGATGTCAAATGATAGATGAATGTTTGGTCAGATCTAGTTACTGTGCAGCAGAGGTTCTGAAATGCACAGCTGTAAACACAACTTGAATGTATATGTATGTGAAATACTATATTGTTGTGGTTAAGTGCTGGTGTCTTGCTCCTGGCTGTGTTATTCTGTATGTAATTAATGCAATGTACAGTTGGTTACCCAGAATATTCCAAAAGGGGTGTATTATGTAAGTGACATATGCTGTGACTGGAACGAAGTGTGTTTGGGGAAGCATTATTTATGTCAAGTCATTTGAACAGTGGTGAAGACAAAACAGTTTAAGAAGTGCACACATTGAGGTTAAGACAGCTGCATGTTTATGAAAATGGTTTATGTGTTTTACCATATGGGAACTTTACATTATTATATCCTGTACAAGTGTGATCAGAAGGAAGCCAACATGAGTGTTAAAGTGGTTTGTGGTGGTATTTTCATTTTTTTTTACCAAGTGCAGCTTTTGTGCATGCTTATTGAAAAAGTAGTATGTTGCTGATGCTATTACTTAAGATAAATGCTGAGTCAGCTGAATTTTAATAAACTAGAAAATACTTTTTCTGTTATTTATTTATATGTGTGTGGATTATTTTTAACAGTCAGTCATAGTGAAAGCTTAATAAAACAAGATTATTATGTCAACTTTTTGCATCATTTCATAATTTTTGTTTATAAACTTGCAATTTTGAATGGTGACATCCCACAATCCTATTGTAAATGAGGGGAGCTGTACTATTGGGTATACACATTTCATGCTAATTAGCTGTTCGGGTTTAAGCCAGGTTTACCTCCTTTTCAAGATAGTTTGTACAGATTTATGAAAAGCAAAAATGTTATAAAGAGAAGATTTGAGATGGCCTGAAAGGGGCTAGAACACATCTCTGTAAAGGATACTGAGTGGGAGGTAAGCAAAGGCAAATGTGTGGTACAAGACAATTATCTGTTAAGCCTTCCTGGACCTTCAAATGAGTAGAAATCTGATAATTCAGATATGAAACAAGGTGAGGAACACTTGTATCAAGACAGACAAAGAGACAGAACAAGGGCCAGCCCCTCTGCGGCCAGTGGTGCAACCTAAAGTTCACAAGAAGCTGGAGCTTGTTAACAGAATAGTCAGATGAGGAAGCTGGAGCTTGTCAACAGAATAGTCAGATCAGGAAGCTGGAGCTTGTCAACAAAATAGTCAGATCAGGAAGCTGGAGCTTGTCAAAAGAATAGTCAGAGCAAGAAGCTGGAGCTTTTCAAAAGAATAGTCAGATCAGGAAGCTGGAGCTTGTCAACAGAATAGTCAGATCAGGAAGCTGGAGCTTGTCAATAGAATAGTCAGAGCAAGAAGATGGAGCTTGTCAACAGAATAGTCAGAGCAAGAAGCTGGAGCTTGTCAACAGAATAGTCAGAGCAAAAAGCTGGAGCTTGTCAATAGAACAGTCAGATCAGGAAGCTGGAGCTTGTCAACAGAATAGTCAGATCAGGAAGCTGGAGCTTGTCAACAGAATAGTCAGATCAGGAAGCTGGAGCTTGTCAACAGAATAGTCAGAGCAAGAAGCTGGAGCTTGTCAACAGAATAGTCAGATCAGGAAGCTGGAGCTTGTCAAGAGAGCAGACAGATCAGGAAGCTGGAGATTGTCAACAGAGTAGTCAGAGCAAGATTATGGAGCTTGTCAACAGACTAGTCAGAGCAAGAAGCTGGAGCTTGTCAACAGAATAGTCAGATCAGGAAGCTGGAGCTTGTCAAGAGAGCAGACAGATCAGGAAGCTGGAGCTTATCAACAGAATAATCAGAGCAAGAAGCTAGAGCTTGCCAACAGAATAGTCAGAGCATGACTCTGCAGCTTGTCAACAGACTAGTCAGATCAGGAAGTTGGAGCTTGTCAACAGAGTAGTCAGTGCAAGAAGCTGGAGCTTGTCAACTGACTAGTCAGAACAAAAGCTGGAGCTGGTCAACAGAATAGTCAGAGCAAGAAGCTGGAGCTTGTCAACAGACTAGTCAGATCAGGAAGCTGGAGCTTGTCAACAGAATAGTCAGAGCAAGAAGCTGGAGCTTATCAATAGACTAGTCATATCAGGAAGCTGGAGCTTGTCAACAGAGTAGTCAGATCAAGAAGCTGGAGCTTGTCAACAGAGTAGTCAGATCAGGAAGCTGGAGCTTGTCAACAGAATAGTCAAAGCAAGAAGCTGGAGCTAGTCAGCAGACTAGTCAGATCAGGAAACTGGAGCATGTCAACAGAGTAGTCAGAGCAAGAAACTGGAGCTTGTCAACAGACTAGTCATATTAGGAAGCTCAAGCTTGTCAACAGAGTAGTCAGATTAGGAAGCTGGAGCTTGTCAACAGAGTAGTCAGAGCAGGAAGCTGGAGCTTGTAAACAGACTAGTCAGATCAGAAAGATGGAGCTTGTCAACAGAGTAGTCAGAGCAAGAAGCTGGAGCTTGTCAACAGAATAGTCAGAGCAAGAAGCTGGAGCTTGTTAACAGACTGGTCAGAGAAAGAAGCTGGAGCTTGTTAACAGACTAGCCAGATAAGGAAGCTGTAGCTTGTCAACAGAGTCATCTGATCAAGAAGCTGGAGCTTGTCAACAGAGTAGTCAGAGCAAGAAGCAGGAGCTTGTCAACAAAATAGTCAGATCAGGAAGTTGGAGTTTATCAACAGAGTAGTCAGAGCAAGAAGTTGGAGCTTGTCAACAGAATTGTCAGATCAGGAAGCCGGAGCTTGTCAACAGAATAGTCAGATAAGGAAGCTGGAGCTTGTCAACAGAATAGTCAGATCAGAAAGTCGGAGCTTGTCAACAGAGTAGTCAGAGCAAGAAGCTGGATCTTGTCAAGAGAATAGTCAGAACAAGAAGCTGGAGCTTGTTAACAGACTAGTCAGAGCAAGAAGCTGGAGCTTGTCAAGAGACTAGTCAGATCAGGAAGCTGGAGCTTGTCAACAGAGTCATCAGATCAAGAAGCTGGAGCTTGTCAACAGAGTAGTCAGAGCAAGAAGCTGGAGCTTGTCAACAGAATAGTCAGAGCTAGAAGCTGGAGCTTGTCAAAAGACTAGTCAGATCAGGAAGCTGGAGCTTGTCAATGTAATAGTCAGAGCAAGAAGCTGGAGCTTGTCAACAGAATAGTCAGAACTAGAAGCTGGATCTTGTCAACAGAATAGTCAGATCAGGAAGCTGGAGCTTGTCAACAGAGTAGTCGGAGCAGGAAGCTGGAGCTTGTCAACAGACTAGTCAGATCAGAAAGCTGGAGCTTGTCAACAGAGTAGTCAGATCAGGAAGCTGGAGCTTGTCAACAGAGTAGTCAGAGCAATAAGCTGGAGCTTGTCAACAGACTAGTCAGATCAGGAAGCTGGAGCTTGTCAACAGAAAAGTCAAAGCAAGAAGCTGGAGCTAGTCAACATTAGTCAGATCAGGAAGCTGGAGCTTGTCAACAGAGTAGTCAGAGCAAGAAGCTGGAGCTTGTCAACAGACTATTTAGAGCAAGAAGCTGGAGACTGTCAACAGAATAGTCAGATCAGGAAGCTGGAGCATGTCAATAGAGTAGTCATAGCAAGAAGCTGGAGCTTGTCAACAGACTAGTAAGAGCAAGAAGCTGGAGCTTGTCAACAGACTAGTCATATCAGGAAGCTGGAGCTTGTCAACAGAGTAGTCAGATCAGGAATCTGGAGCTTATCAACAGAGTAGTCAGATCAGGAAGCTGGAGTTTGTCAACAGAGTAGTTAGAGCAAGAAGCTGGAACTTGTCAACAGAATAGTCAAAGCAAGAAGCTGGAGCTTGTCAACAGACTAGTCAGATCAAGAAGTTGGAGCTTGTCAACAGAGTAGTCAGAGCATGAAGCTGGAGCTTGTCAACAGACTAGTCAGAGCACGAATCTGGAGCTTGTCAACAGACTAGTCAGATCAAGAAGCTGGAGCATGTCAACAGAGTAGTCAGAGCAAGAAGCTGGAGCTTGTCAACAGACTAGTCGGAGAAAGAAGCTGGAGCTTGTCAACAGACTAGTCACATCAGGAAGCTGGAGCTTGTCAACAGAGTAGTCAGCTCAGGAATCTGGAGCTTGTCAACAACATAGTCAGATCAGGAAGTAGGAGTTTGTCAACAGAGTAGTCAGAGCAAGAAGCTGAAGCTTGTCAACAGAATAGTCAGAGCAAGAAGCTGGAGCTTGTCAACAGACTAGTCAGATCAAGAAGCTGGAGCTTGTCAACAGAGTAGTCAGAGCAAGAAGCTGGAGCTTGTCAACAGACTAGTCAGAGCAAGAAGCTGGTGCTTGTCAACAGACTAGTCAGATCAAGAAGCTGGAGCTTGTCAAAAGACTAGTCAGATCAGGAAGCTGGAGCCTGTCAATGTAATAGCAGAGCAAGAAGCTGGAGCTTGTCAACAGATTAGTCAGAGCAAGAAAACATATCTTGTAGGGAGAAAGTACCATTGCAAGCTGTGGAAAGCAGGAACTGTCACAGCTTCAGCAATAGAGAGAGGTGGAGGGAATAACATGCACCAGGTTCAGATTCTCAGGACGAATACTGTTGGTCCTCCAAAGGTTTACAGAGACTGGACAGGAGTAATGTTTTCTTCATTTATTTGGATTTGTCTGAAAACAGAGGCACTCATGGAGCATGGGACAGGAAATAATCCTAATATTTGCTGTACATGTGAAGGGCTATATTAAACTGACAATCACTATTTAAGCTGAAACTGGATAATTTCTATGTGAGTCTTGCTTGGGACATACAACAGTCAGGACTCAGATAAGTTTATTAAGTTATATTTGAGGCTATTGCAATAAATACTGCTTGAAAAAATTGCAATGCATGGAGGGGCTTGCATACATGTGAGGCATACCTCTCAACTGTCCCCATAAAAAAGTACAGTTTTGGGGCAAATCAGTGAATATTAGATTCACTAAACAGTGACACATTTGAGTCTCAGACTTCATATTCTTCAGAAAATACAGGGCAACCCAAATGATTTTATTCTAGCAACTTTCTACATTTATAAATGCAATATTTATATTTTGTTCCTATTTTGTCACCTTTGCCTCACACCTTTACTTTTGCCATTGTACAGATTTGTCCAGATTTCTTGTGCCAAGAGTCTGAGAGGTATGGGTGAATGCAACTTGAGAAGAAGAACTATAATAAGTACAGAATGGGCATGACTTAAAATGAGGACACATATGACATTAGCAATGTCAAAAGATGAATTTTTGTAAGACACTGCATGCTAAAACAAATATACAAACTGGGTATGCAATTTTTTTTATTTAAATGTGAATTACCCATTTGTGCCAAGTCCTAGGAATCATTAATTTAGTTTAGCACTGATAGCCATTGATCATTGATAAACATGATTCTTTGTGATCACTTTTGTATTTGTTCTGTATTCAAGTGAGCGCGTGACATTACACAGAGAGAATAGGAAGAAGACATTAACCACAGTCCCACAGTTAATGGCATATTAATGAAATATTAACATCATTTTTTTACACTGAGAATGTTTCAGATCACAAGGATATATATTAGTGAACAAGTATTACTCATTTAGCTTGACTGCATGAAACTGGGACTTAGGTAATACAGCACAGACAAAAAGAAGCCTAATGAAGCTAAGAAATTAAATGAGTCAGATAAGAACCAAAATAACAAAGTTGCACTTCAAATTGTCTAGGAAGGCTATATAGACAGAGTAGGTTGGACACTGAGAAACAGATATGATAGTTGGATTAATGTCAGTGTAGAGGGGTGGTAATCCTTACTTAGGGTGGAAAATCTAGACTTACACAAAGGGGATGGGGAGAGATGATTTCTAAGTTTCACAGCTCATCAGCTGAGGGAAAGGATGCAGTTCAATGCACTCAATGGATGGATAAGGGTAGAAAATACACAACTCAGTATCAACAAGATTACGTAATATTGGCAGTGACTCTAACCCTATGAAAGAGAGAATAATATTTTAAAGACTTAGAGTAAATGGGGCATAATCCTACTTCAGGAAACTAAATTGAAAATCAGGAATGGACAGAGGTTAAAGGACAAGTATTTTATAAATAATATCACAGATCACCTACACAGGAGGAAAGAAGGGAGTAGCTATATTATTTCATAAAATTTTTCAGTTTCAGTTTGAAGAAGTGATTATTAGTCATATAGGGTGATGGATAATATGGAAAGGTATAATTCTGACAACAAATATACAATTGCTAATTTACCTGAGCCAATATAGATGATTCTGAATGTTTTCAGTTTTTTTTAAGTTTAGATAAATAATGTCAACAATAAATATATCCATATAGCTGTAGGTAATGTTAATATTACACTAGACCTAGCGATTTGCAGACTTCATGATAAAAGAAAGGCCTACAAAAAATCATAACAGTTAATAAAAAAATGAACTGTCTTGCTTAGATTTAACTATTTGGAGAAAACCTAATGCAGACCAGACAAACTCCACATTTTCAAGGAAAGAAGACAACCATGTAACAGGTATTTCTTCATACAGAGAAAGCAGTTGAAAAGAATTAGCAGAGTTGGCTGGAAAGACATATATCAGATCACACCCTATTTAAAATGTGTATGGAAGTACTTGAGGCTGGGCCTATTAAACAAGGAGGGGGTGTTTTCATTACAAATGGACAATACCAAAAAGCTCAGCATATTCATTCAGAAACAAACTGCAAATGAGGTGGTGCAAATCCTGTATTAAATCTCTCCATAATACAGGAACAAGGTCATTAAACCGGCTCCAACACTAACTTCCCCTTCTTCAGTAACAGAGGTGTTGAGCTTTTTGGTGTTTTCCTGCTTGTTTTGGGCTTCTACATGTTCATTAGCTTTGATTCTGAAGCTGGACAACCTTCTGAGTATGTGGCCACTGTAAATCGAGACCGTGGGACCAGCAGAAATTATTGCCAGGCCTTGTTCACCACATACTTCAAGATGATGAAAACAGTAGAGGTATGCAGGGCAATTTCTTTTTGGGATGCGATTAAAGCAGCACTAAGAGTCCAACTCATTGCAGTGGAGGGAATAGCTAGGACACACAATATTAATATAATTGTACAATTGGAAGACAAATTAAAAAACCTTCAACAATAAATAGCTAAACAGGCTAACAACTAAGATTACCTGGTTAGACACATTAATGCCATGCACTGCAAATTAGAAAGAATTATAACTTACACAAGAAGAGAATAAGCTCATTAGCCGTAATGACTTTTGATGGTTATAGGTTCATAGATTCATAGGTGTTTACAAGGCTAATGACCACAAGGGCCTTTTTAAGCCTAGCCATGCACCCCAACTCTCTGACAAGTTCCAGTACCTTTGATAAGTGTAAAGAGAGGCTTGGCAGATAAAAATTTACAAGCAGGGGCCTGGGAGATAAACCATTTATAGGTTGCCTGTGTTCATTAGAGACATAGGTGCCAAGACATGGATGAATTTCCTGTTCCTCATCCAGTTGTCCAAGTTACACTTGAATTGGGTTAGGGAAGAACTCTGACATGGATGGGGAGCATGATCCAGAGATGGTGAAGTTTCTGGGATACATACCCGTCTCTTCAGCAGGTCCTGTTTATATCACAGGTAAGGTTTAAATCTTTTGAATGAGTCATTATGGTGCTGTTTGTTTTGTGGATATGCAGGAGGTCTCCACTCAATGGCCTATAGGAGACAGAATAAAGGGATAGGGCCTTGAGGTGTTCTGCATAGGGCAATTTACTTATGCCCTGTATTTTTTTAGTGAGGAACCTCTGTGGATGTTCCATTTGTTGGATATGCCTGTTTTTTACATACCAAAGGGGACATTGTACTCAATGATAGGTCTTATAAATGCAAAAACGATGGAACAATGACGTTGTTTGAACAAGTTTCCATACCTTTGTTTATACGTTACACAATCTAGAATGATTTGTTCACTACTGTAGACACATGATGGTCAAAGGATAGATTACTGTCTATGTGTGTCCCTAAGTACCTCACAACTGGGTCAACTCTAAGGAATGTGTTGTCAATATGATAGTTACTGGAGTGGATGACTTCTGGAAGGACACTGTTATGCTTTTCATGTTTTTTTCATTTTAGTCCATGGTGCTGACATCAGTTGTTTGTCTTTGTCAGCCCTTTCTGGAGAATATTTGTCAGTGTGGGATTCAATGACAGCTCCTAATTTGTAATCATTTTTTTTTGTTTTTAATTTAGCATTTGTTTACCAGGAAAGTGTGACTAGGATGTAGCCCATTTTAAGGGCAGGCCCAGGGAGAAACGCTCATCAGACATTAGACAACAATACAGAGTAAAAGCTCCACAGACATTTGAAAAAAATAACATAATGGTTACTGCATATCATACATTACATAGTAAAACCTCCACAGACATTTGAAAAAAAAAAATACATAATAGTTGCTAAGTATCATATACATAGATGTTCATGGGTTTATAGGTGTGTACTAGGCTAATGGCCCTGGGGCCTTTAGAAGCCTAGCCCATAGAAGTGGTCTGGCATTGTGCCACCCATTGTTAGTTCCCAGTGCATCTATCAAGTAGAGCCACTGGAGTGATCCCCAGGGTGAACTTTCTATTACCCATTCACTCATCAAGATTTCTCTTACAGAGGGACAGTGAGGTGCTCTGCTTGATGTGTATGGGAAGTCTATTCCAAAGTAACTCTGGGTTATGAACCTGTCCCTCTAGCATGTTCTGTTGATTGTGGTAAAGAAGTTGAAGTCTCTGGAGCATGTGGTGCAGAGGGATTGGGATTTCTTTAGATGTAGCATTTCTAACAGAGCTGGGTCAGTCATGGCTTTGTAAGTCAAGCTGAGATCGCCTCTTAGTAGACGATATGAGACAGAGAATAGCTGGAGGTTTTTTTTAGTCTGTTCTTGTAGGACATGTGTTTAAGGCCTAGGATCTTCTTCGTGAAGTACCTTTGTGGCTTGTCCAGCTGTTGCAGGTGTCTAGTGAGGTACATGCCAAATGGGGCATTATACTCTATGATTGGTCTAATGAGGGAAGAGTAGATGGAAATGGTGACCTCTTTCTTCCTGGATGCAAAACCCTTTGTAATGAGATGTGCCACATAGAAGGACTTTCTGACCACAGTGACAATGTGGTGGTCAAAGGAGAGGTTACTGTCAACCTTTGTCCCCAGATCTCTTATAATGCCTTCAGTGTTCAGTGGGCTCCCATCAATGTGGTAATTAATGGGAGTTTTTTCCCAAAAGGGATGACAATGCATTTTTTGGCATTAAGCTTAAGGCCATGGTTTCAACACCAATCATTGGTCTCCATGAGGCCTTTCGGTAGGATGTCTGTATCATTTGGGGAGTTAATAATGACTCCCAGCTTGTAGTCATCTGCAAATTTGGTCAGCTCTGTGTTGGCCTGGATGTCTGAGATGTAGATGCCAAACAAGAGAGGACCCAAGACCCATCCCTGTGGGACTCCACTTGTGACTGGTCAGCAGTCTAACTTGAAGTCCGCTACTTTCACACTGTGTATTCCATCTGTGAGCCAATTAGCAGCCTACCTAATGATATAAGGGTTGATGCCTAGTTTGGTGAGTTTATCAATAATTCTTGAGTGAAGAATGGTATCAAAGGCCTTGGCCAGATCAAGGTAGGCTGTATGAACTGTCTTACTTTTATCCATCGCTCTGGTGACTGAGTCAAAGAAGTCAACCATGTTGAGCAGGCATGTTCTACCTTTCACAAAACCAAATTGTGTGGGATCTAGAGTTTGGAGATTCCCTATATCCTTATTAATTAGGTACATGATGATGCACTCCATAGCCTTACATATCAGACTTGTCAGGCTAATGGGGCAATAATTTCCAGGGTCTATAGTTGCTCCTCCTTTATGGAGAGGGATGACTGTAGCAGTGCGCCATTCATTTAGAACACAGCCAGGGATATTGTTGGACCCCATGGAAGCTGTATTCTTGGCTTTAGACAATGCAGCTTTATGCATTCTTCCCATGTTGAGATTGATCCTTTAGGGAGGGAGAGAGGGGTAAAGATGGCACTGAATCTGTCGGCCAGTATGTTGGCAATATCTCTTGGCTCAGTATAGGAGGTACAATTGTGCAGTAACTCAGAGCAAACTGGGTATTGCCATGGAGATTCTTGATATAACTAAAGAAGACTTGTACGGTCATTTTTAGTGTCTACTGCCATTCTGCCTTCATAGCTGGCTTTGGAGGTTTTGATGAGGGATCTCAACTTTTTGTTGAGGCTAATCAGGGGAATTTTTCCAGACTTGGGACTTCACCTTTTTCTGCAACAGTTTCGTCCTTCTGTTGTAGAGTTTATTAATGGCAGGGGACCGCCAGACTGGCTTCCTTTTTTTTGGAGGAGAGCATCTTGTTTCTGTTGGGTATGGCTAGTTCCATGCATTTATGTATATGTTCATACAGTGCATTGGTGTATGATTTGGCAATCATGCATCTATTTCCCATTGGCATGGTGCCGTGAAGTTAGCCACCTCTTTTTTTAAGAGTCCAAAGCCAGCTTTGAAGAAGTTTTTCATGATGGATACCTTTGCAAGGGTTGTGGGTGAGATGTGGATTTCCATGGTGATTAGTTTGTAGTTGGATCTAACTAGGGAGGAATTGATTACTGGTGTAGAGCAATGGTTTCCCATGTTAGTAATAACCAGGTCAAGTTTGTTGCTTCCTCTAGTGGGGGTAAGAATGAGCTGGTCCAGGGAATTGGAACTGATTAATTCCAGGAAGTGTTGGGCCAGTGCATTGGTGCTTTAGTAGTTTTCCCAGTTGATGGAGGGGTAGTCGAAGTCTTCTAGTATGAGAGTGTTGGGTTGGACCTTGATAGATTCCAGGGTGTTTAGGAACATGGAGTAAGAGTTTAGTGACATGGTTGGGGACCTATAGCAGGCTATGATCTGGATTGCAGTCTTACCCAATGTTAGTTGTACCTGAAGTATCTCAGATGCATTATGCTGGGCTACTAGTCTGAAGGTGAGCATATCCTTTATGAACATGGAGACACCACTGCCTTTGGAGCTTCTGTCCATGTTTCGGGGCCGAAAGTTGTGGAATGAGTTATAACCTGGTAGCGCAGGGGTACTTTCTGCCAATTTAAACCAGGTCTGTGTTAAGCAGAAATTTCGATGTTTTCCAGTTTGAGGAGTGATTCAAGTGAGTACATCTTGAGATTTAGTCTTCCAGCATTGAGCAGCATGACCCTCAGATTTAATTTATTTATAGCTGTTATGGTGATAATTTGGTCTTTGTATCTCTGCCTAAAAAAAGGCACTATAGGAGTGGCAAGAGCCTTAGCCAGTGCCAGAAACACAGGGGTGACAGATGTAGGCCATCTCTGGCAAAGCAGCGAGGTCTGTCAGTCATGTCATCCCAAGCTGACAGATACTGGATCCCCTTAGACAATTGTTGAAGTCAATCATTTTTTGTTTGTACTCTGGTATCATTCTGAGTGATGGTAAGATACTGCTCAGGGCTAGTGTCATACCTGCCTGGGCCACATAATCCTAGAGCTCCACCATGTCTGTTTTCATGTTGTCCAGGGAGGTGCATCTCAGGTCATTCACAACCACATGGACAATGACAGAGTCATACTTGTACTTGTTGTGGAGTGACCTGAGTGTGTGTGTTATGTGTCCAATAATGACACCTGACAGACAGCCGATTGTTACATTCTCCTTATTCAACCTAGTGAGTGGGGCATTTGTGTGCCTCACTATTGACTCACCTATGATTAGTGTATTGGGCAAGGTGTTTAGCCTTAGGGGCTTAGGCTGAGTGGCACACTGTGGAAGTGAGCTATGTGCCCTGTGGTTTGTGCTGTGTTGTGTTGGTCGAGTGCATTTTTGTGTTGTTACCTTCTCCTTATTCAACCTAGTGAGTGGGGCATCTGTGTGCCTCACTATTGACTCACCTATGATTAGTGTATTGGGCAAGGTGTTTAGCCTTAGGGGCTTAGGCTGAGTGGCACACTGTGGAAGTGAGCTATGTGTCCTGTGGTTTGTGCTGTGTTGTGTTGGTCGAGTGCATTTTTGTGTTGGAGGTCTATGCTGTTTGGGTAAATTTCTATTGAGTGCCTCTGCAAAGGTGGGTGTGTGGTTTGTGTGTTTTTATGTGAGAGCTGTGATAGTGGGTGCTGTGGAGGGCTATGTATTCCATGTGGTATGGTGCAGGTGTTGACCTTCTCCTCTTGACCAGCTAGTGCAGTCTTTGCTGGAGAGTGCATGGCTTCAAATTTGGTGATATAAGTGCATATCTCATAAGTCTGAGTGTTGGAAGGTAAGAGGAGAGGGTTGTCTGTGTACATGAGGCAGTTGCTACACTGCCTCAGAATGCCCTAGTGCACCACGTTAATAGGAGAAAGCACAGGGAACTGCCCTTTAATCATGCCAGGAGGGGTGGTCATACCTACTAAGTACTGGAGCTATTTCTGTGAAGAATGACTAGTGCTGATGACTCTTAGGGGTGCTATAATAATTCCTACAAAAACCTGTTGAAGTGCAAAGCAATTAAGCTATTTAAAGCACAAGAGAAAAAGAATTAGCAAGATCTAAGGGAAAAACTGAAGAGTAGACTTTCTGGTACCAGTAATAGTTGAATGGGATGGAAAAACTGCCCAAACATTCAATAAACTAGAAATTGTGGGCCAGAAACCACTCCTCTTGTGATAGATAGGCTATCTAGTGCTTACCACTACCACTGATAAGCTGGAAGGCTTCCCTCCAACACAGAAAGGCTTGAGGGGCTCAGTAGCTTACAAACAGTTCTGGATACAGCAAATCTGTATCAGGACTAGACTAGTTACAATAAAGGCAGAAAACAAGCATAAACGCGGGCTTTTAAACCAGAAAGTTGAAGGGGATGAAAGAACTGCCCAAACGGCCACTAAACTATAAATTCTGGGCCAGAAACCACTCCTCCTGTGGTAGATAGGCTACCTAGTGTTTACCCCTCCCACTGATAAGCTAGAAGGCTTCCTTCCAACACAGAAAGGCTTGGAGGGATCTCAGAAGCTTACAAACAGTCCTGGATATAGCAAATCTGAATCTAGACTAGACTAGTTACAGAAAATTGGGAAACAAGCTTAGAACTTTTTTTTTTCAATACAGAAAAGCAGCTGAAACAGCAGTAAAACAAGTCAAATGAAGTGCAAGTTAGCAAATGTGAGTGTGTAGCAATATCAAAGCAAATACAGTTTAAATAAATGCAATTAAATTAAAAAAAAATGCTAAAAACGTGCAGAAATCAGTAAATTAGGAAAAAATCGAAATGAAGGCACTTAGAGTATTAGAAAACAATGCCAGCAAATATATAAATAATTCAGTCAAACAAAAATTAAGACAGTGTAGAACTCTGAAGAGTTAAAAAGTGCCAAAAAATATACTTATCAGCTTTATATTTCCAGATTGTTTGAAAAGCACACTCAGTCAGAACACAAGGAAATTCTAGCAATGGTAGATTCTAGCAAAGTGTTTTTTTTTATATAAAGTGGAAAGGGAGAAAGGAGGAACAGAATATAATTCAAGGTTAAAAACTAAGTGGGTTGGCCTTCTCAAATGTGTTCTCTGTATTAGGTAGAATGAGCTAGTGACACTAGACTGGGAGGAGTGTCCCAGATCAAATTTACAGTAGGGGTGGGCAACTGCAAAGCCACCAAGTATAAGAACAAGACATCAACAGGGAGGGGGAGGGGGGAACAACTCACAAACAGAAAATACAACTCTCAGTATGAAAAAGCAGTTTACAGTTAAGTAATTCAGTAAAAATGCAATTACAGTAATGAAACACTAAATAGCAATGAAAAATACAATTAAACAGTACATAAATGCAGTGAAACAGTAAAAAAAAAGCTTTATAACAGAGCAAAATGTAGTAGATTATCTGTATAGCACAATTATAAGTGTTAAGAAGTGCAATTCAATGAAATCAATGTAAGAAATAACTTATCCTGCTCTAGGAGTCTTAGGAAATTTCTGCTTTGTCCCAGTGAGGAATCAGCACTCCACACCCTGGTAAAAACAAGCACAACCCCCTGCAGACACAATGTTTACATACCAGAAAAGATGGAAGAACCTAGAAGCTCAAATTACTACCCAGTCCTGCTGGCCCCTGCTCTTTCAACCAATCACTTGTGCTAGAGAAGATTAGGCAACCCTGTTACTGCCGCTAACAGAGAAGAAAAGACACTATCAGCAGAAGATGGCTGTCAGAAACACAGGAAACTCAACAAACAAAACAACCAGGCCTGGATAACAGCAGGCCTTTATACAGACTATACTACCTGACTAGAGAAACCTCAAAAATGTACAGAAAAGATGTTTACAACCTTCCATAAATTCAAGACAACAGGAGACAATAGAGACATCGAAGTACAGTTCATATGACATATGATATGTAGAGGATGAACATTCTTAGACTACTTGGTGGGCAAGTTTAAAATGAGTAGCATATTTCCAGTCATATTACTTATAGGTCAAAATAGCAGGGGAAATGTAAAAGAACAACCAAAAGAACAGGCGATGAGAGTATATTGGAGGGGATTGGCTAATTGTAGAGAGACAGGCAAGATATTAGACACAGAGAAAGGAGGGATATGAAAAAGAAGTATGGAAGAGGGGGCTATGAGTAAGGAGTGTAAGAAGTAAATCTATAAGATAAGATATATATGGGTATAGTATGTAACTGGTTTAGTTAAAGACAATGGGTGTAAGATTTAGCCAGAAGTAGTACATGGGAAAAAACATTTATTATCAAGGAAGGTCTTAAATAGGCTTTTAAATTTAGTAGGGTCAGCAGTAGTTATGATAGCCTGTGGTATGGCAATCCAAAGTTTAGAGATATTGTTAGAGTAGGGGGAGTCATTGGCTTTGTGGTTGGGTTTGGTTACCTGTACTAGGGATTTTTTTGAGGACCGGAGGACTCCAGTGTTGGCATAGGGTTGGAGCAATTTCTGAAGGGCACTCTTTTATCAGGTTGGTTAAGGAGTCTGTGGGCAGTAAGGAGTTGGGTATAGATTAGGCAATGGGGTAGTTCTAGCCAATTGAGATGTTGTAAGGCAGAGCAGTGTTGAGACCTGTGCGGGGAGTTAGTGTTGAATTTAACAATTTTGTTGTAGCAATTTGACCAGATCAGTTTCTTTAGATTAGTGAAGACTGGGAAGGCATATAGCAGTGTGGAGAGTAGGTGAATTCTGGCAATGGACTGCCTAGTGGTGACTATGAGGAATGGTTTGAATCTGTACAGAGCACCTAGTTTTGTGTGTGCCTTTTTGATAGATTCGGAAAGGTGAATATAAAATCTCAATTTGTTGTCTATTAGCATTCCTAATAAATTTGTTTGATCTATGGTTGATTGTATGTAATGGCTGCTGGTGATTTCAAATCAAAGGGGGGCCTGCAGGAGACAGCTGAATGGGTGGGGCCAATGGGAAGGGGTGTGGCCAACTGGAAAGGGGCAGAGCTATGCTCAAAACCACAAAACTGGCACTTTAATTAAATACGTTGCCCTGGGTGCCAAACTGTCACTATGAGAGTCCAATCAAAACAAAATGAAGGGGAGAAGAAAAAAAATATTTCAATTCATTGGCTACATGACAGCTTACTTAATATCTAGATGGAAACAAAAATGCATGAAAAATAAATTACTTTTTAAATGCATTACTGGAATGCCAGTCAAAATAAAGTATACAAAAAACAAGCAGCACTCAACTCAAACCACTTCTCCTTGTACTGCAGCTCTAATTATAATTTATATTCAGCTTTATAAAAGTACCAAGTAACATGCTGAAAGTAGCAAGTTCTGCGATACCCCCTCTTGTAACAATATTTCTTATCCAAAAAAGACCTGCTGCCTGACAACAACTATCTACTTGTTTCAAGGGGAAAATGTGATCAAGGTAAAAAATGAACAGCAAACAAGAAACAAGCTCAAGATAAATTGCTTAAAGGATTACTGCACAGGTTATGGACCACACATGATAGATTGGCATTCTGTTTAGTTTACAGGTAAAGCCTGCAATGATAACTGCAAGTCTCCACCAAATTTAATGATACTCTGAAAATACTGTAATCCTGCCCTTTATTACAAATACTGTCGTATGCATTTCAATACCTAAGGTTCATAGGTTTATAGGTTCATAAGTAGGTACTAGACTATCTACCTGAGGGCATTTATAAGCCTAGCCAGAGTGTGTCGGCTTTCGCTGCGCCATTGATTAATTAACTGATCCTTTGTCAAGCAGAGCCAATGAAGTGATCCCAGGGGTGTATTTTCTGTTATTCATCCACTCATCAAGATTTCTCTTGAAGAGTGCTAGTGAGGGGCTCTGCCTAATGCAGTTTGGAATTTTAGCAAACAAAAAGATACCCAATGCTGAGAATAAGAACACTTTAATGTTTTTATTTGTTTTTATCTTTTTTTGGAACCTGTTTTTATTTGTTTTTATCTGTTTTTTGGAACCTGTTTTTATTTATTTATTTATTTATTTGTTTTTATCTGTTTTTTGGAATTAAAGTGTTCTTACTCTCAGCATTGGGCATATTTTTGTTTGCTGGACTTTGTTTTTGGATATCCTAGATTCCTCTACATTCTTTTGCTGTAGTTTGGAATTTTGTTCCAAAGCATGGGAAGTCTTTGTAACAGGAATCTGTCCCTCCAGCATGTTCTATTTATTGCTGTGGCGAGGTTTAGCTCACTAGAGTGCATGGCTTGCAGTGACTTGGATTTCCTTAGGTGCAGCATGTCCATCAGTTCTGAGTTGGACATGGTTTTGTAAGTCAGACAGAGATCACCTCTGAGTAAGCGATATGCCACTGAGTACAGCCAGAGTTTTTTCAGTCGGGCTGCACAGGACATATGTTTGAGGCCAGTAATCCTCTTAGTGAGGTATTTTTGTGGTCTTTCCAGCTGTTGGAAGTATCTTGTGAGGTACATCAAAAATGGGGCATTGTACTCTATGATGGGTCTGATGAGAGACGAGTAGAGGGGCACTATAACCTCTTTATTTCTAGATGCAAACCCTTTATTAATTAAATGGACCACATATAAGGATTTCCTAACTACTTTGGCAATATGATTGTCAAAGGAGAGATTACTATCTACCTGTGTCCCCAGATCTCTTATTACCTCTTCTGTATTAAGGGGGCTGCCACCTATGTGGTAATTCATGGGTGTTTTGTTTTTCCCAAACCTGATGAATATGCATTTTTTGGCATTTAGCTTGAGGCCATGACTTTGACACCAGGTGTCTGTCTCAGTAAAGCTCTTTTGTAGGATGTCTGTGTCAGCTGGAGAGTCAATTAAGGCTCCCAGTTTGCAGTCATCAGCGAACTTGGTTAGCCATCATCCTCCTGTGTTTGCCTATACTTCTGAGAAGTATATGCCAAACAGTAGGAGTCCCAGAACTGAGCCTTGCAGGACACCACTTGTGACTGGTTTAGAGTCAGACCTGGAGCAAGCTATTCTTACCATGTGAGTTCTGTCTGTGAGCCAGTTCGCAACCCATCACGTGACGTAGGGGTTTATGTTCAGGCTAGTGAGTTTTTCTGTAATACCCGAGTGGGGAATGGTGTTGAAAGCCTTGGTGAGTTCAAGGTAGGCTGTATGAACCACCTTTCCCTCATCTATGGCCTTGGTGACTGTCTCAAAGAAGTATACCAGGTTTAGTAGGCATGATCTGCCCTTAACAAAGCTGAACTGGGTCAAGTCAAGTGCTTGGAGGTTTCCAATGTCTTTGTTAATGAGGTCCATGATTATGTACTCCATAGCCTTGCAGACCAGGCTAATCAGGCTTATGGGGTGATAGTTACCAGGGTCAGTTGTGGGCCCTATTTTGTGGAGTGGAATAACCATTGCTGTGCACCATTCTATGGGCATGTAGCCTGTGGAGAGGCTGAGGTTGAACAGCGTGTTTAGGTGGGGGGTTAGTTCATTCTGTAGTTCGTGCAAGACGCAGCCTGGGACACCATCTGGCCCCATTGACGCTGTGTTTTTGGCTTTTGAAAGGGCTGTTTTCATCTGTGATTTCTAGGACACTACACTTTTCCGGTATTGTTGTGGGTCCTTTTGGGGGTGAGACGGGGAAGAAGTTTGACTGAATCTATCTGTCAGGATGTTGGCAATATCAGTAGGTTCAGTATATTTTGTGCTATTTTGCACTAGTTCAGTAGTTTTCCCAGTTAATGGTAGGGTGATCGAAATCGCCCGATAGGGTGTTCGGTAGGACCTTCATGTTTTTCAGTGTCTCCAGAAAGGTGGAGTGGTGGTCCTGGGTCATGGAGGGTGATCTGCAGCAGGCCACAATTTGCATTGCAGATTTGCCCAATGTTAGTTGCACATTGATGATCTCAGAGGTATCATGCTGTGCCACTAACCTGGAGGTGTAGGTATCCTTGATGACTATGGATACACCCCCTCCTTTTGTGTTTCGGTCCATGTTCTGTGGCTAAAACATGTGGTATGAGTTGTAGCCCGGTAGTGCTGGGGTGCTCTCTGGAGCCTTGAACCAGGCTTCAGTTACTGCACAAATGTTAACGTTCTAAATACTGAGGAGTGCTTTGAGCACGTGTATTTTGAGATTTAAACTCCTGACGTTGAGTAGCATAGCCCTCAGTTTTTTGTTAATTATCCTGCTTACAGAGGTGTATTTGACTTTTGAGCCTTGCCTAAAAAAGGCACTATGAGGGCAGTAAGAGTCTTGGCCAGTATTCGAAAGCCTAGAGGTGACAGGTGCAAGCCGTCTCTTGCGAAGCAACACAGTTTGTCGAGCATGTCGTCCCAGGCTGACAGACACTGGATCCCCTTTGAATGACACCAGAAGCTTAGCCAATTGTTGAAGTTGATAATTTTTTCTTTATACTGAGGTATCATTCTTGTTGAGGGCAGGATGCAACTCAGTGTCATACCAGCCTGGTCTACATGATCAGAGAGCTCTTCCTTGTCTCTTTTCATGTAGTCCAGGGAGGCACATATCAGGTCATTCACACAACATGAACAATGACAAAGTCATATTTGTACTTGTTCTGGAGTGACCTGAGTGCTTGTGTTATTTGCCGGAGTCTGGGTCCCAACAGGCAGCCTGCTTGTGTTAGGTATGTTATTTCACTTTAAGGGCTGTGATTGTGCGGCACACTGATTTTGTGTTTTATGTGTTGTCTGGTTTGTGACGGGAGCTGCAGGTTGTTTGGGTGTCTGCTTTGGAAGTCTCTGATGCTTTTGCAGGTTTTTATTTAGAGCTTCCGAGTAAGATTTTGTGTATTTATGTGTATTTTTTGCCAGTGCTGGTTTAGTAGATCTATGTGTGGCTGGAGGTGTGGTGCAAGTGTTAACCTTCTCCTCTTGACTGTCTGTTCCAGTCTTGGGTGGAGACAGCTTAGCCTCCAGTTTGGCTGTATAATTGCATCTCTCGCATATGTTAGTGTTTTGTGGTAGGAGGAGAGGGTTGTCTGTGTACATGAGGCAGTTGTAACACTGCCTCAGGATACCCAGATTCACCAGCTGGACTGGAGAGTACACCTGAAATTGCCCTTTGGTCATGCCAAAATAGTAGGGTGAGCTGCTTAGTTATCTAAGCGGCTTATACATTATCTAGCTATGTAAATATTCTCTGAATGGCAACAATAAAAAGGCTTTCAATGTTGATAATTCTTTAACAGTGTGCTTATTAAAGCTTACTTGCATCTTACAATCCCAGGTAAGCTTACCTGATGGTCATTGAAGTGCTGCTACTTAAACACAGAGCAACATGCACTGCAACAACATGCATTTTTCTGAATAATAAGAAGCATAAAATCAACAGTATAAAAATTTGACAGAAAACCAGAACATTCTGCAAAATCAGTGATAGATGAAAAAACAACTGTAGTACTTGTGTCTACCTTGGATGGAGGGATACTTTACACAATTACACTGCATAACTAATCCTTGCCTTGGTTGGACACATCCAGAGTCACTACATGGGGGAGTGGGGTACAACAAGTATGTCACAATTTGAAATGTCTCTGGCTGACAGTGATGGCCCTGACATATTTGTCATGCCTCTCAACCTCAAAGCAAGAAATATGGAAAAAGCCATAAATAGAAATGGGACAAAGGCCCAAAAGTAAGGACAATTTTTAAATATTGCTCTTATAAGCTTAGAAAGATAATAGAATATCAGGTCTTGCATTTGTATGAATTTTCTGAAGGGTATGAAATCTGAAACTCAAATGTCTGTCATTATTTTCTAACCTCAGTCTTTAATGATTTGCTACTAATTTACTAAAAAAATACAATTTTATGAAAAACGGACCAAAAATGTGATGCAAAAATATAAAATAGCCGCACAATACAGCTGGGAACCTGTCAAAAAAGGGACACTTTTTTAATATTAGTACTCTTAAGTTGAGCAGCTGACAAAATAAAAGAATCTACATACATTTCTAAAATAAAAGTAATCTGTAACTCTGATTGTTACAATTATTTATTAATTGTAAACCCTCCATGTTTCTTCTAAAATTGCCATTTTGCGAAGGGATTATTAGGGGGAGAGCAACATTTTGAGCCAAATTTGGAAACAGTTGAGAGGTTTAAATATGCCTAATTCTATAAAGCAATTTATTTCCGCATACCTCTCAACCTCTTAATGCAGGAAATCTGGACAAGGGCAAATATACTGGGAGAACAAACAGTACTAAAAGTTGCTCTTGTATAAACTTAGACAGTTGCTAGAATAACAGGTCTTGCTTCAACATTCATTTTTCGGAAAGGTATGAAGTCTGAAACTCAATGTCTGCCATTATTAAGTGACTGCAGTCCTAAATGATTTTCCAGAAAACCACACATTTTATGAGGAACAAACTGAAAATAAGAAGCAAAAATCTATTCAATCTGTGAAAATCTGTACAGTTTAGAGGTATAGTTTAGCCAGGAGAATTGTGCGGCAGAAATCCTACACAACGGACTTAGCTCCCTAGGTGTGGACAATAAGTTACCCCCCCCAAAAAAAAAAACAAAAAAAAACAAAGATCTAAGAGAAGTGATTGCTTCAATCTGGCTTCATCACTTTCAGTGGCAGTCAGACTCAGTGAAAATATTCACTAACAAAAAAAGTTTGTGCTTGTAGACAGTTGATTTAACTGGATCCTAATCTAACACATTCAACCAAGAACAGGGAGAGGGCATACCTGAGCTGATCAGATAATCAATAAACACGTTCCTGATTTGTATTAAATTATATTCCTTGTATAATACAGTACAGTTGTTAGACGGCATTTTAAATGTATTGTTTTGAACATTCTTCCAATAAACAATGAAACAAAATGCATGCAACAATAATGACAAAACTACCCAATTCAGAACATTTCCATCATGAAAGTCTACTCAAACTTCTACAGTCCACCAGTATCAGTAAATATGCACAATCTCTGCAGAAGTAAAAGTCATCTAAATAACTCCACATTAAAGAGATCTGTAAATAATGAAGAGGATACTGCTAGCAAACAACTTTATATTTCATTGTTTCATCTACAAATAAAGTGCCTGTTACCCTTGAGGAATAAATTGCCTATGTTACATTAAAAAATGATAAGCTAGTAATATTGCAATAGGGAATGGATGGCAAACTGATAACAGGTTCATAGTTACTAGGTATATCTGCCAAAGAGGACATTCTCAGGACTGCAGCATCCACCCCTTTTAAAAGTACAACACAGTACAGTATCAACAATGCATGTACATACTCTGGGAGTAGAATCCACAGCCTTCTACATCAAAAGCAAGTATACTACCTGGTGTGCTATTAGCAATCCAAGCAGGTGCAGCATAAGCAGCACCAAACTTCTCTTCAAGCTCTCAGCTCCTTGTAAAATGCACTTGACACTCAACTGTATCTCTCAACTTTGCAGCACAAGAAATTTGGAAAAAGCCAAAATGTATTGGGGCTACACAAAAGCCCAAAAACCAGAGACACATTTTAAACATTGCTTGTATAATCTTGGAAAGTTGCTAGAATAAAATGTCATGTTATAGCCATGCATTTGCCTGCAGAGTCTTGGCCCCTGGACCCTACATATTACAGTCATTATGCCATATAAACTGTTTCTTGAAAGACACAAAGACTGAAACGTAAACGGCTATCATTTAGTGAAATCAGTTTTCACCATAACTCTCAACCTCTTAGCACAAAACACCTGGACAAAGCCAATAATGGGGGAATACAGCCCCCAAACATATTCAGTGAATACAGTTCTCAGTTCTCACCGTAGCTCTCAACCTCTTAGCACAAAAAACCTGGACAAAGCCAATAATGGGGGAATACAGCCCCAAAAATAGGGACAATTTTCAAATATTGATCTTATAAACTTAGAAAATTGCTAAAATAAAAGGTTTTGTGTAGTGTTACCACGGATTTTATGAAGAATATGAAATTCAAATGCCTGTCATTTATTTCAAAAATCCAGAAAACCACTGATTTTATGAGGAACAGAAAAGATTCAGAACAAACATATGATGCAAAAATCTGCAGTGGTGGTGGATAAGGAATTCAGGCTCTTGCTACCTTGTATCCAAAGTACAGGGTTTGAGCCTGGTCCAATAGTGATTGCTTCAATATATTCCTTGCAGAGCTTCTGAATTACAGCAGCAAAGTCAGTCGCCATTACTGTCTTGCAACAGTCAGTCTGAGAGTGTGTGTATGTGCCAGATATGAGCCGGGAGTGCTGGGAGCCAATCAGTTGCTATGTAGACTGCAGACATTGCAGCCCATTCTCTATTCAATCTATGTGGTTTGTAACCACATAGACTTCTGAGCCATCTACACTGATGGCCTTCTTTTTGTAATCTGGACTGGTAAGATGGCAGTCCAGATAGGAAAGCACACATATACAGAACTTGCAGCTAGCTTTCTGTTCTTTTCATTTTACAGCTGGGGGGAGGCTGCAGTCCAATAGCACAAGCCACCCCTGCTTCAGAGAAATAAATGTCAAAAAGGAGAAATTCTAAGGCCGACCCCTAAGAGAGTCCACTTGTGACTGGTCTCTTTGTAGGCATGGACTCTAATTTCTATCTTACTGGGTCCTGTCTGTGAGACAGTTGGCTATCCACCAGGTGACATATGGGTTTGTACCTAACCTCTTGAGTTTGTCAACAATGCCTGAGTGGGGTATTGTGTCAAATGCCTTGGTCAAGTCAAGCTAGGCAATTTGAACCATTTTTTTCTCATCCATTGCGTTGGTGACCATTTCAAAGAAGTCCACCAGGTTGAGTAGACATGACCTCCCCATGATGAAACCAAACAGGGTGGGGTCCATTGTTTGGAGGCTTACTAAATCATTACTGATCATTTCCATGATAATTCTTTCCTTGGCTTTGCATAAAAAATAGAGAGACTTACGGATCTGTAGCTTACAGGGTCTGTAGATGGCCCATCTTTGTGCAGAGGGATGACTGTTGCTGTTCTCCATTCATGAGGCGCAAAGCCTGTTTGGAGGCTACAGTTAAATTGCAGTTCCAGAGGGCCTGATAGGTCATGTTTCATGCAATTAAAAGGCATCCTGAGATATTATCTAGGCCCATTGATGCAGTGTTCTTGGCCTTAGAGAGAGGATTAAGGGCCTGTACCCTAGTTAAAGCAGGGAGAGTTATCTTTGATGGTATTTCCTGAGGGACGTTTGAGGGGGAAAGAGGGTTTAAAGTTGGAACTGAATTTGTCAGCCAGTAGGTTTGCTATATCTTCTGACTCAGTATAGATGGCTCCATTTACAATGAACTCTGCACACAATTGTGTATTGCCTTTGAGGTTGCAGACATAGCTAAAGAATGCTAAATATACAGTGAAGGCTTGTAAGGAAAGAAAACAAGAGCAATTTATACCCTGTATCAAGATGGAAGATAGAAGGTACACAACAAGAGAAAGAAGATTACATTTAAATTTAAAGATTAAATAAGTCTTCTTGAAATACTACTTTAATTTATACAGTTCAAGTGGCCACTGGACAAATTACCACCTGGTTTGGAGAGAGGGAACTGAATAATACAATAAAAGAAATAAATCAGGAAACATAAAATATCCAAATAACACAGAAGGAGGTAAAATGGGAAATAAATGATACTACATGAGAAAGGCAACAGACATGGGTAAATTGTACAAATTAAGGAGAGGTATTTGATAGAAATGGTAATGAGCTTATATAATGATATGGCTATGTGCAGGATTAAACAAAAAGAAGGCTCACATAGTGCTGAACTGACAACCAGGCACCAGAAGGCAGGAATATTCTCAGTTGCACAGTAACAACAAGGGAAACCAACCAGTAATAACAATTCTAGCTTCAGACCACATAGGGAAGTGCTCAAACAACCACAAGGAGTTACTAGAGAATAGTTTATTTTCCAACAAAAAAAAATAAAAATGGTTAAGTGCTTTCGTACTATATGTGCAGGACTTCATCAGAACTGTTTTATAAATGCAATTAGCAGCATTTAAATAGTAAGAAAAAAATCACGATTCCATTCAAAGTACTGCATAAAAAGCAGTCATCTGTAGTAACATGAAAACACAAAAGAAATTTAAGAACATAATACAATTATATTTTTTAAAACTTCAAAAAAATGAAATTCAAGTATAAAAAGATAAAAACCTTATTAAATATCTTAAAAAAATATGTAAAAGTCTATAAATAATGTTGCTAATAAATATATCTAAAGGTGAGCAGCTCTGTATTTCAAAACTTGGACAATGGAGATGTGTTCATTTAGCTCTTTATCATTAGAGACTTTGTGTGTGTGTGTGTGTGTGTGTGTGTGTGTGTGTGTGTGTGTGTGTGTGTGTGTGTGTGTGTGTGTGTGTGTGTGTGTCCTTTGTAAATGTTTCAGAGGAATTCTGAAAAAAAGGAATGAAAGCGTTCAACATCATGCTTGGTTTTCTGTGTTGCCTATTTTGCAGACATTTTGGTTAATTGTTTTTCTATCTTCTAGTGCATTTATTCTTTTATATATATATATATATATATATATATATATATATATATATAGTTAGTTAGCAAGGAGTGTGAGGGCACAGGTGGGCTTGCTCCTGCAAAAAACAATGTTTTTTTGTTTTTTAACATTTTGCAAGTGTCAGGACTGTTTCTTGGAGAATGCTATGTGTTGACATTGTCATTTTCAAAATTATTGCATTGACTTTTAGCAAGCCAATGTTGGGTGTATTCGATATAGAATAATACACCCCATATTAATACACACAAACACACAAATATATATATCTATATCTATATATTAATATATATATATATATATATATATATATATATATATATATATATATATGCCGAACGTTTCCTGAAGTTCATTCATTCCAATGCCCTGGACTAGCTCATTCTTACCCCCACTAGAGGTAGCAACATCCTTGACCTGGTCATTACTAACATCGGCGACCATTGCTCTACACCAATAGTCAGCCCCTCCCTGGTTAGAACCAACCAGAAACTAATCACCTTGGAAATCTACATCCCTCCCACCACTCCAGTAAAGGTAACCACCATGAAAAACTTCTCAAAAGCTAATTTTGGGATCCTAAAAATAGAGGTGGCTAACTTCACAGCACCCATGCAAATGGAGGATAGTTGTGTGAATGCAGAATCATACACCAATGTATTGTGCGAACACGTACACAAATGCATGGACCTTGCCATACCCAATAGAACCAAGACACTCTCCTTCAAAAAAGGAAGCCAATCTGGTGGTCCCCTGCCATAAACAAACTCTTCAACAGAAGGAGGAAACTGATGCGGAATAAGGTGAGGTCCCAAGACTGGAAAAACTCCCTTATCTGTCTCAACAAAAAGTTGAGATCCCTCATCAAATCCTCTAAAGCTAGGTATGAAAACAGAATTGCAGCAGATAGTAAAGACAACCACTAGGTCTTCTATAGTAACGTAAAGAATCTCCACGGCAATACCCAGATCTGCTCTGAGCTACTGCACAATGGTACCTCCTATACCGAGCCAACAGATATTGCCAGTATCCTGGCCGACAGATTCATTGCCAACTTTACCCCCCCAAAGGACCAATCACAACACCAGTAGATTGCCAGGCACCCAGTATTACTGCTGCACAGGTTAAAGAAGAACTGTCCAAGGCCAAGAATACAGCTTCTATGGGACCTGACAATATCTCTGGCTGTGTTCTACATGAACTACAGAGTGAACTGGCACCTCAACTGTGTGCCCTGTTCAGTCACAGCCTCACTTCAGGCTTTGTCCCTGCCAAATGGTGCACTGCTACAGTCAACCCTCTCCACAAAGGAGGAGCAATTACAGACCCTGGGAACTATTGCCCCATTAGCCTGACGAGTCTGATATGCAAAGTTATGGAACGCATCACCATGGACCTAATAAACAAGGATATAGGGAATCTCCAAACTCTGGATCCCACACAGTTTGGTTTTGTGAAGGGTAGATCATGCCTGCTCAACTTGGTTGACTTCTTTGAGTCAGTCACCAGAGCTGTGGATGAAGGCAAGGTGGTTCATACAGCCTAGCTTGATGTGGCCAAGACTTTTGATACCATTCCCCACTCAGAAATCATAGAAAAACTCCTTAAGCTTGGTATCAACCCCAATATCGCTAGATGGGTTGCAAACTGGCTCACAGATAGAACACACAGTGTGAAAGTAGCTGATTCCAAGTCAGATTGACAATTAGTCACGAGTGGAATCCCACAGGGCTCAGTCCTGGGTCCCCTCCTGTTTGGTATCTACTTCTTTGAAGTCCATGCCAACACAAAGGGACTATGGCTGACAAAGTTCGCAGTCGATTGCAAGTTGAGAGCTATTATTAACTCCTCATGTGATGTTGGCATTCTACAGAATGGCCTCACTGTGACCAATGACTTGTGTCAGAACTATGGCCTTAAGCTCAATGCCAAAAAATGCGTCGTCATCCCCTTTGGGAAAAATCTGGTTCCCATGAATTACAACATTTATGGTACTCCACTGAACACAAAAGACATTATAAGAGATCTGGGAACAGATGCTGACAGTAACCTCTCTTTTGATCACCACATTGCTACTGTGGTCAGAAAGTCCTTCTATGTGGCACATCTCATTACTAAGGGTTTTGCATCCAGGAAGAAAGAGGTCATTGTCTCCCTCTACTCTTCCCTCATTAGGCCAATCATCGAGTACAATGCCACATTTGACAGGTACCTCACTAGACACCTGCAACAACTGGAGAGGCTGCAAAAGTACCTCACAAAGAGGATCCTAGGCCTTAAACATTTGTCCTATATGGACAGACTCAAAAAACTTCAACTATTCTCTGTGTCATATCACCTACTTAGAGGCGATCTCTGCTTGACTTACAAAGCCATGTCTGACCCAGCTCTGTTAGAAATGCTACATCTAAAGAAATCTCAATCCCTCTACACCACATGCTCCAGAGACCTCAACCTCATTACAACAACTAACATAACATGCTGGAGGGACACGTTCATAACCCAGAGACTGCCCATGCTATGGAACAGACTTCCCATACATGTCAAGCAGAGCACCTCGTTGACCCTGTTCAAGAGAAATCTTGATGAGTTGATGGGAAACAGAAAATTCACACCGGGGATAACACCAGTGGCTCTACTCGACAGAGGCACTGGGAACTAAGAACAGGTGGCAGTATGCAAGTGTAATCCTATGGCTAGGCTTGTAAAGGCCGCAGGGCCATTAGCCGAGTACACACCTATGAACCTATATATATATATATCTATATATATATATATATATATATATATTTTTTTTTTTTTTAACTTGGAGACAATAGTAAGAAATCTGAAAAAAGATGTTGTACATAATTATATATAAGTATTTCCATCAGAATGGTAATACCATGTGATTCATTTTTTTTTTTACATTAGGTCTGTCAGTACAGCTGTTCTGAGTGATAAACTTTAATATGACAGAATATGAAGGGATGAAAAAAGGGGATAGACTTGAGTTAGAAGAGCTATTAGATGATGAGTGAGGGAAAAATATTTTGGTAAAGTGGTCAGCAGTGAAGCATATACAATTAGATTTGTTAATGAGTATTTATTTGTGCTGCACTCTGAATTAAGTGAAGGAATATCATTGTTCCTTTAGGGAGGATGGAGAGAATACACATATACATGTACAAAAAACATATAGTGATACAGAAGTTTAGACACATAGCAATGAAATATAGTAAAAACAAAACAATTTAGATACAAAAGCAGGTTCAAAATACAAATAGTCAGAACTTACTAGTAAGTAAGATGTGTGTGTGTGTGTGTGTGTGTGTGTGTGTGTTCTGCATTCAGCTGTATCTCAGCAATAAGCATTAAGTGTCCAGCAGCAGGTTTAGATTTGTTGGGATTCTTGCATTGACACAGTGTGTTAACCATCACTTTTGAAGGATTTGCATTTGTATTCCTTGAATTAGGAGTTAGGTTATGTGGTTTTATTTGATAAAAGCTGCAGCCAATTTGTTTTGACAAGTCATAGCTTTGAGTGGTTTGTTCTCCACATGGTATAGAAGAACCACATACAGAGAAATGTACCACATAGCTGATACGTCAGAGTCTGATTTAAATTTTGCTTATTTTACAAGCACACAGTTTGTGCTTTTTATGTGCACGGATATCTCAGTCATTCTAATAAAATATCAAAAATGATATTTTAAAAGGGAATTCACATAAGGTGACTTGTTTTTAGTTAAAACACATGATATTTTGCAAGCATGGCATTTGTGCTATGTGGTATATTCAAGGTACGACGGGACATGATGAACAGACTTGTCTGTTAAATGAATAGTCCCATAGGTATGGATGTTGTAGACAGAATGCAGCAGTTTATATTTTTTCATAAAGTAAATAAGGAATGTTGCACATGCTTGTGGCACAAACAGACTACATGTCCATATTTATTCCACATGCATGTATCTATGCCATCAGTCATTGTCTTTTAGATCATTCTGATGAAGAACAAGTTGATATGGATCATGAAGCAAGAAAGGAAGTGGTTGTGGCAATTGCAGTATGAGGCCCTTGCACTACTGTTTTGCCTGTCTTAATAGGCCTATATATGCTTATGCAAGCAACTTGTAGCAACTGAAGTAAACATGGAAAGGGGGTTTATGATGCTGTGGTGGATCTCTGTCTCCATGTAGTAGAAAGTAATTGACAAAATCACCTTGACACAAGAACACCACCAAACTATGCTATCACAACCAGCTTACTGACCAAAATACACACATAAGGATAATAACACAGCAAATATTGAACCATCCATTGCATTTGTTAGAACGCATGAAAACTTTAACATTATAGGCAGCATTGACCACTCACCCTCAGTGATCACAAGCAGCGCTACTCTCTTATGATCACTTTAAACACCCAAATTGTGAGACAGTGTATCTCCATTCAGGCTCTTCCCCCCTCCCCTTTCATAGCTACTTGACCATATCCTGTAAAGTCAAAGCCAGCTGCACATTAATCAAGTTCAAACCTCTTTGCATCAAATTTACCACATCTTTTCTATACCAAACTAAGTCTCTATCATCAAAATCTCAAAGATTAACCACACACACACATATATGGCAAACAACTGCAAAATAGGCATATTTAAATCCTGTATTGCACTTTGTTAATTGTATTTATTTGAATTGCTGCTTCATTTTTGCTGATTGTGTCTGTATTTTTTTCTGCACTTTAAAATTCTGTACTACTGTCTTATGTAGTATAAGCTACACTCAGACTTGCTGAATCTAGACTGTTTGCTATAACTGTGCTCTAATCCAACCATCTGGGTCTCCCTGCACCCTTGGGGCAGAAGTGTGTAGCTCAGATTCCATTTGAGTTGGGGTTTGCTGGAGAAAGGCTCAGTTTGGGGATTTCCCATTGGTGTTTATTTTAAAACGATTGAATTTCATCTGTATTTAAGCCTTGCATTTGCGTGTAACTGCACAGCGCACAATTACATTTTCCCTAGACATCTGTCAGTAGGACCCTCCAAGTCCCATGTTGCTGTGCAGGCAACTCAACTGCACACTGAGCAGCATCGTCACAGCTCTTCACCCTAAACTGTTGACAGAAAAAAACCCTCTGTTATTCCTGCATCATAAACTAATCTAACTTAACCACTCCTCAACAGTACTACAATATAAACCTCCCATTATGGATGGCTACTTTTCCACCATTTCTCCGGCCAGCCTGAATGACTTTGGCATCCTGAGGCAATACAGTAATTGCCTCATGTACACTGACAACCACTTACTCCTGAAATAAACAAATACCATATGTGAAAGATGTAATCACACTATCAGTTTGGAAACAATCCTCTCAAATAACACATCACCAAGACATGAAACAGGTTGTCAGCTTACACACTTCGCCTTTCATACAAGTTCAGGACACAACACTTAAATGCACATACCTGGAGGCACTCACTAGAAGCCTACCAAAAGTTCAGAGACCGACCCCAAGTGCAAATTATCTGCACACACCTCAAGATGTATTGAAACCACTGCACATAACAACACACATATTAGTGTCTCACCAAATAAGACCCTAAGACAAGACACCTCAAAACTAAAATGTCTCTGTCATAGGAGACTTCATAATGAGACACACAAATGTCCTCCTCACCAGACTGGACAAGAAGGTCATGGTTAGCTGCCTATCAGGTTCAGGATCTGTCAGAACATGCATGCACTCAGGTCACTCAACAATAAGTAGCGTTATGAATTTGTGATAGTCGACACTGGGCTGAATGACTTGAGATGTACCTCCCTGAACTATATGAAGAGAGATGTGACTAAACTCTCAGATTGTGTCCCAGGGAGGTATGACCCTGCCCTAAGCAGCGTTCTATCTTCAGCCAGGATGATGCCACAATATAAACAAAAAATGATTGACTTCAACAATTGGCTTAGGTCCTGGTGTTATTCCAGGGAGATCCAGTATTTGTCAGCCTGGAAAGACATGGTCAACAGACCACGCTGCTTTGCCAGAGATGGTCTGCACCTGTCTATTCTAGGCTTTTAGATACTGGCTAAGGTACTCACATCCCTCATAGTGCCTTTTTAAGGCAATGTCAAAACAACAAAATTTCTGACATAGGAAAATCCACTTGAGACAAACTCAAGGTTCTGCTGCTTAATGCTAGGAGTCTAAACATGAAACTGCACTCCCTGGAAGCACTCCTCACCTTTGAAGTTGCTGATGTCTGAGCAGTCATTGAAGCATTGTTCAAGGCTGCAGAGAGCACACCAGCTGGGCAAGGCTACAATGCCTTCAACACCTTCAGACTTCAGAATGAGCATGAAAGAACCAAAGTTGGAGGTGTATCCATCTTTATTAAAGCCAAGTACAACTCAAGACTGGTCAAACAGTGCAACTCTCTCAAACTACTGCATCCCTAATTAATTATAGACAAAATACCCCACCACATCATTGCTAGCTATAGGTCCCCTCCCTGAACTAAGAAAAGCCCAATGCCTACCTGGATTTGCTGGAGTCATTCCCCATACAGCCCAAAACCTTCATAATGGGAGATTTTAATTATCCCTTCACTGAGTGGGTAACATACATGAGCTCAAACATGCTCGCCCAGAGGTTGCTGGACTCTGTCAATACAAATGCTCCAGAATGGATAGTCTGCACCCCCACAAGGGGCTCTAATGTCCTTGAGATAGTACTGCGATCACTGCACTGCCCCCTGTGTGATGTGCTCCCTGTTAAGTTCAGACAATAAATCAGTCCCATTTGAAGTAACTATTGGACTCCACACCCCCAAAGGAGCAAAAAAACTAAGGAACTTCTCCAAAGCAAACTACAGCCTGCTAAGTGATGGTATAAAAAGCTTTATACCCCCTGCAATCACAGGTAAAAATGACTCTTATGCATAGATATACACAAATACCCTGTGTAATTATCTTAGCAATTGTATAGACTTGGCTGTACATGACCAGATTAAAATTAGGTCCTCCCAAAAAAAAAAAAAAAAAAAGCCGCCTTGGTGGACATCTAGTATAAACAGATTATATCACAAAAGGAAGAAACTAATGTCCAAGAACAAGAGGCAACTGCCTCTGCAGAGGAAGAATTCCCTCCACAGACTGAACAAGCAATCAGAAGTCTTGTAAAGTCCTCTAAAGCTAATTATGAAACTAAAATAGCATCCCCAGCCAAGGACAATCAGAAGGCATTCTTTAGCTACATCCCAAATCTAAAAGGGAGTCCCCCAGCTATGTGCCAAATTAGTAGTAGATGATACCACACACACTATACTGAGGAAATTGCCACCCTGCTAGCTGACAGATTTGGTGCAAAATTCACCCACCTATCCCTAACAGCCATACCCCAAAGCATACCTGACACCAGTTCTCTACCTAGTATCTCTACAAATTAAGTCATATATGCACTCTCCAAGGCCAAAAATAAGGCCTCAGTGGGGCAGAACTGTGGATGGTGGTTTGTAAGGGTCAGAAAACTAGCAACGACTGCAGATGCAAACACTTCTTAAGTGAAGAAGAAAAAAGACAGAAAACTCATCTGCTTAGTTCATCTGCTTAATTTCAACTTTTGAACCCCCATTTAATATTAGTTTTGTTTAGTCGCAAGCAAGAGCTAGGCTTTTATGGTACATTTGAGTTAACTTTGCTGTGATCATATTTTGGAAAAGACCAGCATCAAGATCTTGTTATTATTGTCATTATGGGTCAGACAGAAACAAAAAGTGTCTCATTAAAAGATGTTAACCAGAGCCACTAACAGTTTAAGACTTTAATGTTAAAACTAAAGCACATAGAATTTTGAAAATAAAATAAAACTTCATGTGCAGATATTAACTGCTGAATGCTGATACACTTTAATCAAATGTCTTCCTCATCCTAACATTTTCTACATACTTTTAATGTGCTTTAGTTTTAACGTTAAAGTCTTAAGTAGGGTTGCCATCTATCCATTTTTTTCTGGACTATCCAGAAATCAAATCAATTTTCCAGTAGTCTGGAAAACACTGTATGTTTCTAAAAAGGAGACAGATTATCGGAGTTTGTAAAATTGGCTGATTTACTATGCTTTTTTATTGAAAAGCATAATAAATCAGCTGAAAGCAGGCATCAGGAATGGAAAAAGGGGGCTTTCCTGCAAGCTGATGTCAAAGTGATGTCACAAAATGGGAGTAACATGGCCGAGAGTCGGGGTGGGAAAGGATGGGGTTATGGCTGATGCGAGGCATGTGGCCTTAGTCCGGTGTAAGCCACAATGAAAGGTGGCAACCCTAGACTTAAACTGTTCATGGCTGTGGTTATCATCTTTTTATGAGAAACTTTGGATGTTCTTCATCTCACATTGCTGCAGTCCTTACTTATGGGTAGTCCGCTGTCCTCGGTCGGCCCGAATACCAAAGTATTAGGCTGACGTCGGTCATGGGCGCCTAGATCTGACATCAGAGCGTCAGGGTATAAAGGCGCATGACCGACGTCATATCCTCAGTCTTTTTTGCCGCATGGTCCGATGCAGAAGCAGCGTTGCAAGTGCCGTTCGGCGTTCTGAAATTTTTCGTTTTCGGAGTTTCAGACCGATACCAAGTTGGGCTAAGTACCCCGTTGGAGAATATTTTTGTTTTTTCTTGCCTCAGTTACTTACCGGATGTCAGAAAAAGTGAATAATTGTATTTCTTGTGGGAAACAGATACCGCATAGGGATTACCACTCGCTTTGTATTCCTTGTTTGGGACCGGAGCATGACGTAGTCGGGTGTCGGTTTTGTGCTAGGTTTAATAAGCGCACTATAAAACGGAGGTTAGATTGCGCTAGGTTAGTCTTTGGCAAGAGGTGTAATTATAATATGCCGTCGGATGTTCCGACGCCTGCTTCTACTAAGAAGTGCAAAGACAAATCTTTAAAGCCTAGGCAGGATGATTCGTCCGTTTCGGACGCCGGACCTTTAGAAGCTACAGCTGAACAGGTGGATCTGGCTGAAGTTTCTGTTGAGTCCCAGGGGGAAACTTTGATTTTACAGGATGTGGCCTCTCAGGAGGCAGGTCAGGCTGAAGGGGCCTCTCAGGTTACTATTCTCCCTTCTATGCCTAAGGTGGTTAGGCCTTCTGCTACTGTTTCTAAGGCTCCTTCTAAGGGCAGGTCTGTCTTGCCTTCCTCTGGTGTCAGTTCTGGTTCTTCAGGGTCTGTGCCTAAAAAGCACATGCTTAAAATGGCAGAGGATTTGATTACTTTAATTAGAGGTTCTATGCCCCTCCTGATAAGAGGCCCAGGAAGGAGGCAGAGATGGAAAGTTTGGAGCAGGCCTCAGATGATTCAGAGTCTTCTGCTGAAGACATTCAAGATTTCCTCCTTATTCTGATTCTGATGCAGAGGATTCCACTCCTTCTGCTTCTCCTCCAGAGGATTTTTCATTTTCAGAAACTCTGCATTCCATGAGGGAGCATTTTAAGTGGGAGGGACAGGATTACTCTGATTCACGGAAGAGACTTAGGGAGTTCTTGTTTTACCACAGCATAGACCCTTAGCTATACCTCCGGTTTTGGATGTTGTTTCAGATGTTTTCTCGAAGCTTCCCTTAACCCAGATTCTGTGCCTCCTGCCCCAGTTAAACCGGACAGGTATTACAGGGTGCCTGAGGCTCATAAATATCTGTATAAGAGTCCTAGGGCGGACCCAGAAACTATTAGTCAGGGGCCTAAGGGTGTTAGAGCCTCTGTTGTTAAGAATCCGGTTCCTCTGGATAAGGAAGCTAGAGCTTTGGATAGATGGGGTAAGAAGGTGTATACCTCTTCTACTTTAGCAATGAGAGCTTTGAACTGCCAGTTTCATATGTTGAAGTATCAGAATTTCCTCCTTTCTCAGCTAAGATCTAAAGTGGATGCTTTGGCAGAGGGCATAGAGTGTAAAGAATTGCAGGATTTAGTGCATGTTTCTGAACAGGTGGGTAAGCACTCTTTGCAATGTGGTTTTGATGCTTTACAGGCTTCTTCTAGGGTGGCTGCCACTGGTTCAGTTATTCGTAGGCACGCCTGGCTTAAGGATCAGAATTTGTCTGAGCATGTTAAGTCTAGAATTCTGGATGCCCCTTTACAGTCTGAAGTTTTGTTTGGTCCTCCTGTGGAGTCAGTCTTAAAGAAAATGGAAGACAAGGCTAAGTTTATGCAGACTGTTAAAGATTTTTTGCAGGTACAACCTCCAAAGTTTAGTAGAAATTGGCCTACTAAGGGGTGGACGTACCCTTCTTCTGATTCTCAGTCTAGGGGTAGATCTAGGCATGGTAGGGGCAGAGCTCAGAGTACCTTCAGGCCGAGACAATGGAGTTCGCCTGCTCAATCTGCTGGTGAGGGCAGGGGCCAGTCCTTTCGTAAACAGGCCCAATGACCTGCATTTTCAGCTGCCAGATTCTTCTTGCCTGGCAGCTCCTTTGGGAGGAAAGTTGGCTCTTTTCAAGCAAAATTGGCATTTAGTCACCCAGGACAAATGGGTATTGGACATTATAAACCGAGGTTACAAGTTCTATTTCCATACCATGCCTCCTTTCAAAGGCATGCCAGACGTCCTTCCTCGGCAAAGGATAGAGGCTCACAGACAAATTTCTTTACTTCTTCAAATAGGAGCTATACAGCCAGTTCCTCTGTCAGAAATGGGCCTAGGATTTTATTCTCGCCTGTTTCTAGTTCCGAAGAAAGGGAACACGTGGAGACCAATTTTGGATTTATCTATCCTCAACACTTACCTGGACATTCCAAAGTTCAAGATGCTGACTTTACAACAGCTTTTACCTCTGTTGGGAAAAGATCACTGGATGGTTACTCTGGATCTCAAAGAGGCTTACCTTCATGTTCCTATCAGGCCCAGTTGCAGGAGGTACCTGCGTTTTCGGCTGGAAATTTACATTATCAGTTCTCTGCATTGCCCTTTGGCTTATCTACTGCGCCCAGAGTGTTCACAAAGGTTCTGGCTCCAGTGATAGCATTTTCAGGCTAAGAGGAATACAGATTTATCCTTATTTGGACGACTGCCTGATTATTGCACAAGAAAAGGACGAACTTCTTCATCATCTACAGTATGTGATGGCAGTGTTAAGATGCCTAGGGTATTCTGTGAACGAAACAAAGTCCAGTCTAGTACCCTCTCAGGACATGTGCTTTCTGGGTGTGAGACTGAATACAGCTTCCCAGATGGCCTTTTGACCCCGGACAAACAAAGAAGCCTATCTCTTTATTTCCATCAAATGTCTCTACGGTCCAGGCTGACTGCAAGGACAGTCCTTCAAGCCTTGGGGTTCATGGCATCTTGTATTCTGGTGCTTCCCAATGCCAAATTGCATATGAGGAAGCTTCAATGGTATCTCAAAAATGTATGGACACAGCACTGCCAAGATCTAGACACTGTCATTCAGATAATACCTTGCATTCAGAAGGAGTTTTTGTGGTGGGCTCAGGAATGTCACCTAAACAAGGGACTCTCTGTGACCCGGCCAGAGGCGAGTCAGATTCTAACGACAGATGCCTCGGACAAGGCTTGGGGAGCACACCTCAATGGAAAATGGGTGCAAAACACGTGGCCTGTCAAACTCCAACATTTGCATATCAACTTGAAGGAAATGTTAGCAGTCCAGTTTGCATTGATGGCTTTCAAAGATTTACTTCACCCAGGGCAGGTGTTGATTCAAACAGACAACACTACTGTCATGTGGTACATCAACAAGCAGGGGAGAACCCATTCTTACCCTCTTTGCAGGCAAGCGATGATTCTGTGGGAAACTGCTCTCAATCTACACCTCAGTCTTCAGGCAAGGTTTCTACCAGGAGCACAGAACTCCTTAGCAGATGTATTGAGCAGACAAATAGTGGATCCTCACGAGTGGAAATTGGATCCTCATGTATTTCAACAGTTGACAGTGTTATGGGGAACTCCAGACATAGATATGTTCGCTTCTCCACTAAATTACCAGTTGCCAAAGTTTTGCACAAAAATGTTTCATCACACAGCTTGGAAGGTGGACGCTCTATCATTCAGTTGGAACAATCTGCATGTATATGCCTTTCCACCTCTGCCTCTTCTTCCCAAGGTACTTTTGAAGGCCAGACAAGACAAGCCAACCATGATTTTGATAGCACCGGATTGGCCTCGACAACACTGGTACCCACTACTGAGGAGTTTAGTACGAGAACCTCCATGGCCTCTGCCTTTGATTCCGCACCTTTTGTCTCAAGAGGACAGTCACTTCCTCAATGTCAAGATTCAGTCTCTGCATCTAACAGCCTGGCATATTCTGTTTTAGACTCTGGAGGGTCTCAGCTTCCACAACAAGTTTTGAATGTTATTTTGGAGGCCAGGAGGCCTAGTACCAGGAAGGTTTACGCTGATAAATGGAGGAGATTTTTTATTTGGAGCAAAGGAAAGGACTTTGATGTCTCCAAACCTGATTTAAGTGTTGCTCTTCAATATCTTACTCAGTTATTGGACAAGGGTTTGTCTTTCTCCTCAATAAAGGTCCATGCTGCAGCCATATCTGCTCACTATGATTGTGACCCTCCTTTATTCTCTCATCCTTGGTTTAAGCAATTTCTTAGAGGGGCAAAGAATATAAGACCCCCACGTAGAGCTCCTACTCCTGCTTGGGATCTCAATTTTGTGTTGGAAAAACTTACTCTACAACCTTTTGAGCCTGCAGCTACTGCCGAGTTAAAGTATTTGTCATGGAAAACTGCTTTTTTGTTGGCCATTACCTCTGCAAGAAGGGTTTCTGAATTACAGGCCCTCATGGCAGTGGAGCCTTTCCTGATTTTTCATAAGGATAGGGTATCTTTGCGTACTAACCCTTCCTTTATGCCTAAAGTGGTTTCTAGTGTGGCCTTAAATCAAACTATTCATTTGCCTACTTTTTATGCAAACCCCCAAAATAAAGGGAGAAAATTTTGCATACTTTGGATATTCACAGGCAGTTGCGTTATTATTTGAGCAGAACCAAGGAGTTCAGACAGTCTCAGCAATTGTTTGTTTCTTTTGCTTTGGGTTCACAGGGTAAACCTGTTTCAAAACAAACTATTTCTAAATGGATTGGGTTTTGTATTTCTTTCTGTTATTCCCATCATGGTAAGGAGATTCCTGCTGGAATCAGGCCTCATTCCACTAGGGCTACTGCTACTTCTACGGCCTTTCTAAGGGGGTAGCTACAAAAGACATTTTGGAGGCAGCTACTTGGAGTTCAGTGCATACCTTTTCTAAACATTACCACCTTCCTCTTTATTCTAAGTCTAGGGCTGGATTTGCCACTGCCATTTTACAGGGCATTTTAGCGGCCCCTAATGCTTTATGATTTTTACCATCCTCCCTTTCCCGTTGCTTTGGGATTCTACCCATAAGTAAGGACTGCAGCAATGTGAGATGAAGAACATAGTACAGTTTTGTACCTACCATAAATGTAGATGTTCGAAGATCCACATTGCTGCAGTCCAATTACCCTCCTTCCCCACTGTAGTTTGACTTGGTGCTATGCTTTAGGTGTTGGTTGTTGTTGGGCATGTTTTTGGGAGGCATTCTGTTTTTGGCTGTGGCCTTTCTGGTTTGGCCTTCTGACATCTGGGGCAAGAAAAGACTGAGGATATGACGTCGGTCATGCGCCTTTATACCCTGACGCTCTGATGTCATATCTAGGTGCCCATGACCGACGTCAGCCTAATACTTTGGTATTCGGGCCGACCGAGGACAGCGGACTACCCATAAGTAAGGACTGCAGCAATGTGGATCTTCGAACATCTACATTTATGGTAGGTACAAAACTGTACTTTAGTTAACTAGACCAGACTCATCATTATACTAATACCATTAAAATTTGCTTAGTCTGAGAAACAAAAAATGGGTGGCTGTGTAATACAACAGTGAACTTAAAGTGAAGGCAGTGAAATCCCATGGTTACAAGCATCATCAATTTTCAAATTTTTATCCCTCTACACTGTGTATTTGTAAATGACATAAAATTAACACCGGGATGCCCATTTATATGTACAAAAGTAATATATTTCAGGATCAGGGATGTCTGTGATTTACTCACTATAGTACACGCATTGCTGTGGCTACACCACAGAAATTCTGCAGGCCCCCGAAATGCAGGAGATGGTTTTATACAAAAAGACTGTACAGTGGGCGAATGCCTTTTTTCATGTATGCTAGAATCGTATAGTTTCTGAACCAGTAATGTGTGTATATAAATGTATGATTGCCTATGTGATATTTTAATAAAGATGCTTCTTGTTTTAAAAAAGTTGGCAATTGAATCTATGCGTTGCGAGATGAAACATTAAGCACACTCAAATGAAGGTGAATGACAGCTGCACAGTCTGTAGATAGTAGCACATTCTGTAGACAGTAGGAGAAATTAGATGATCTGAAATGGAAGAAGATTTGCAAGACAAGTGCAAAAGCTGTAATGAGGCTTCACTTGGGTGATCCATTCACAAGCATTTAATAAATCTCGCGTCATAATTTCAAACATCAGAGTTGAAAATTAATTTTTCTGTTGAAAGTATATTTGCTCTAGTTCTGTTTCTCTGTCTCCTTGTATACCTCCAGCCAGTTTCAAAAATAAGTAAAAAAATCAAAAAAAGTCCTAATGTTTGCCTTTGTCTGGTACCCAAGCCCATGTCTGTGTGAATTTTAGTCTGTTTGGGTCATTGCAATTCGTGATCACTCTTATACGTTTATTAACAATCAGCAGCATGCCGCTGCTGCCAGTAGCAATCCACATTTCCAAATAAGCATTGGCCAGCAGATTTTTTTTTTTCATACAGCAAAAATGGGAAGCAGGAACTACCACCTTAGCCACATCCTACCAGTTAAATGCTGTTTCCAATAACGCATAAAGCCAGAGGACACATCAAAACTCCATGGTATATCTTCTCTCTCTTTTGATGAAGATTAAGAGAAAAGTTAATAATAACTAACAAACTGCACACTTTTAATTTCATTTCCAGATCACATGCATTATGTCTTACTCAGCCACGTTTTATTCTTTAGTGAAGCACTGTGTATTTAGGCTGTGCGCATGCTCCATAGTACTTTCCCTCACACTTCAACTTGCATTTGTATCTATTTTCTAAGTTAGTATATTAGTTTCAGCTGCAGCCATTTACTGAAATACAAGGTTGTAGAATCTTGGGTGGTTTTAATGGAAGGATTTATGGCTGGGGCTACTTTGGATGATTGTTTCTTTGAAATGAAAAGTGAAAATCAGATTTTCTAGAGGTGGAAGAAAGCACAAGTGTGGCCACCACTGACCATACATTTGGGTGACTATGATTTGTGAGAAGCAAAAGGAGGAATTGTTATGCTGTTGTTCAATGTTGGTTTAAAAACTGGAGATTTTGGAACCTTGGATGATTTCAGAACAGATGTGCAGGCCATGATGGAGGAAAGGGAGACATAATAAGAACTCCAGCTAACCCTATACCAGATTCCATGTAAAAGTGAACTGTAAGGAATTCTTCTGGTGAGTACACAGCAAAGTTATTACTGCTTTCTCTTGAATTGTGTGGGAAATGGTCTATGGACTTGAATTCAGTCTCTCAGTGAATGAGCTGTATGGAAACCTCCAATGCTCTTCAGTAGTCCCGAGAGTGTAGCTGCCTATTTTGTTTACTACACAGCTGCATCACACGTAAGGTAACTAAACTGAATCTTTATGATTTATTTTATTTCTGTAATAAGTTTGAGCAGTTTGCTGTTTTCCTTCTGTCTACAAACTGACCAGACTATGTGTTACACTGTGCATACATGAGCTGACGAGTGTGTGTGTATATGTATGTGTATGCATATTTGGCATATGTATATATATTGAAGTGTGTGTGTTTACAGGCAGAATATGCCTGATACCTCTCATTTTGTCTGTTCTTCAATTTGCGTTTGAATGGTGGTATCCCACAATTCCACTGGGGTGGGGGGTCACATAATTAAGTATGCAAATTTTATGTTAATCAGTGTCCAGATTGTTGGCCAGTTGTACCTACTTTTCATTTGCCTTTGTCCATATTTGTGATGTTTCCAGGTTAAGAGGTATGACCTGCCTTTCTTCCTCTGTTTCACCCACAACCTTTTCTTACTGCCTTCCCCACCACCCATCATTTCAATATATATATATATATACACACACACACACACACACACACACACACACACACACACACACACACACACACACACACACACACACACACAAACTTTCTATCAAAAAATTATCCTCCTCCCTTCTTTTTGTACTTTATGGCTACCCATGTGTGTTTCCACCTGCTTACTTTCCAATTTAACTCCCTTCCTTGTCATTTATATGCTAAATAAGGCTGAGCTTTTTTGCTTTGCACACTCACAGTGGTCCATCTGTTTGCTGCTATACTGCCCTTATTGTGCTGGATGAGCACAAGATACTGCTGTGTGGTTCTGTATTCCACACAAGAGCATGCATTGTTTCAACTGCACCGGCCTGCCTTACTTGTGACTAATGTCACTCTGCTCATGTACCGTAATATAACGTCACTCCTCTTAATAGGCAGTTTATCACTGCTTCTCCCATTAGGTCTTTACTCCCCTGTATTTATGCAGTCCTTTAGTCTGACTGTCAGCACTACTGACATGCCTAACATACATTTGATTAGATATGAGGCTTATTGTGTAGTCACTCCCTGCCAAAAAAAATAAAAATAGTGATGCACACGCATCTATCACTAGTCTATGTATCTCAGCCTGTGTGTGTTTCTGCTTCTGCTGGGTTTTCTCTATGCCAAAGATCTCTTTTGAAATACCTTTGACTCTGCTTGTGTTCCAGTTCGTCTTTGTGCTATGTCTAGGGGATCCCTGCAAAGATCAGAGACTCATCTAGGGGCTTTCCCTGTGGGAATATAATGGATTATGCTGTTACAAGTAACACAGCATAACTGATGAACATCATGTTATAACCATTTTTAGCTAATCTTTACCCTTAGTGTATATAGAGCAAAAGACGTGCCTTGTCATACTACAGTGTGAGGTACATCTGAACATCAGAACTAATTCAATTATGCCCTCACTCAGTCTAGATTAATTAACTCTTAGACCTTCAAAATTAATCACTAAATGTATTGTACCTCCAGTTCCTTTATATGTCACATAAAATCTAACTATAAAATGCTATGTCAATGTAATTAAAGCGTTTCCCTAAACAACGTTGTGCCATTTAATCATAACCTGTTGACACTGACTATTAATAAAACACATTTCAGCTACTTCACAGTTCTCTAATTGGCCTGCAAAAATAACTTTACTTTCTGTACCTTGACGGTGACATTCTCACATTTTAAATTTTACATCTCATTTACAGTTTGTCACCGCAACTCTCCATTGCGTTTAGCTTTCTTGCCTTGCTTTGAGTTCCTTTGCTTACAAATTGCAGTCCATGTTTTATAGCAAACTAATACTAGCGCATTTTCTTGCTTGGTTTTGTCTTACACTATCTATATAATGCAAATTTTAAGAAACAAAATCACCAGAAAAAGAATTCTAAATAGAATCGTATTACATTTTGTTATTACGTATCCTCCATACCTGCCTGTGATTTTTTCAGAAATCTCATTGATTTCGACATCAGAATTTTGCTGAGTTTCCCTATAATCTTTGTTACTGTCACTACATAATGCCAACCATTATAAACTATAAATTTCTTATCCTGGAAGTGAATATCAATGCAATTCCTATTGTTTTACAATATATCAAACTGAACAGTGCTATTATTTGAAAACTGTTTGTGATTTGCGGACCTACAGCCTTTATTGTTTTAAACATTGTCCTTTGGTCTTGATTTAAGAGTTAGAGGACATTGTACTTTTTATGCTTGCAAGCAACCTGCCTTCAGTATACTAGAGCAGATGCACATGGTGCTAAGAGAGAGAGAGAAAGGCAGGTAGACACATACACATAGGTGCGTGCACACGCGTGCACACACACACACACACACACACACACACACACACACACACACACACACACACACACACACACACACACACACACATATATGCACACACCTCTCACTGACCATAGGTATGAGTAGCCAGCAGACTAGTATAAAGCATTGACATCAATTCTTCTTATGCTCCTCTTCTTATATTTTCCAATATACTGAAAGCAAGAGTGTAAATGTATATGCAAGCACTGAACAAACACTTTACTGTTTAGTTGAACATGAATGGTCAATTCAAATTCAGTGGAAACATGAGAGTTTGATGTATTCACATATTATTCTCAGGGCTGGCTTTTAATAACCATGGTCTAGAGGTCTGCGAAGGCTCCAGTAATGTCTGTGTGTATATGTGAGTGTGTGTTTGTATGCTATAAATGCATAAATAGAGTGATAGATACAATACAAAAATTAGTGCGCTGCTGCACAATACTCAAATGAGAAAATGGAAATGTGGATAAATGCTCAGATTATATCTACTGGTATTCACATATATTATATGCTTACATGCATGCATACAAGTTTGTATGCATATAGATAAATATATAGATAGACAGATAGACAGTTAGGGATATTATCTGTAGACTCCCGTTGTAAAGCATTTTTGTTATCCACCCTGAATGTTCTTGTAGATGCTGAGATCACTGAAGTCATAAGGCTAGGAAAAGAATAGTTTTCAAGCATCAGAAACCCATATAAAGGCTGCGGAGACACAATATGAAGGCCACTTCTGATACAAAAACAGACAAAAGCAGTTCTGTGCCACATGATGACCCAGACATGAGGACCTAACCCTTTATACCTAAATGTAGTGTTGGAATATACCATGCCTAGACTAATTTTGCTGGTATCCACCACTTTGAGGATTACAGCATAGCAAAACAAGTTATCATGACAGATGTGCATTAATGTGCAATTTTTTTCATGGATGCAATAAGAGCAAATGGAAGGATCACATTCTTGTGGTACCAGTAGAAGAATAGTAAAGTGTAAAACACTAGTTAGGGGTTTCTGCAGCCAGAATTAAGAAGGTTTTGTATGGCCTTCCTCCAGTCTGTTCATTTCTTCTAGATGATCAGCTGTTCTTTTCAAGAATCTGACCAAGCAGATGAATGAATTCCATGCAGGTATTATAAAGGTGATACAGGATCTGGTACACAGGCTTGACTCTATCCATGATGTAAAAAATGCTGGCTTCTGGTGTTTTGTTCATTTTGGTTTGGCCGAGCATGCTGTACGAGCGAGGCATTGTGTTTTGTCTATCCATGATGTGCCAGAATAGTACATCATCTAATGATGGATGGCAGGAAAGAACAGAACAACAAGTGGCGTCTGTGTCATGGTAACATCAACAAATGCCTCAGGAAAAGACAGTTTCTTTGCGTGATAGCAACTAAAAAGAAACAATTATCGCATGAGCCCATCCGGCAAATATCTTCTCTTTCCCCCTACTACAAGGCTGCCATTATTGTACATGGACAATGATGTGGCATGCCACTGGCTTTTATTAAACAGTACTTGTCTACTATTGGGCTGTCAGATATTCCTGTGCACTGCAGGAATCTACAAGATTATGTTCTCCATTTTTTTGGTGTCAATTTGCTGCAAACATGCATGCTGGCATCGTATGCATGGCCATCTTCTTGCCTCACTCCTTGCAAAAAGTAGTAGCCAGCACCAGCAAGGTGTGCCCAAACAGGTCTATATCAGTTAGTCAAACACCCTAATTTATGAACATCTGTTTCTTGACTCCTTTTTATCAAAGTTACACATCAGCGAATGGACTGTTCATTGATACTTTTCCCAGGGATAACCAACGGTAGGCCAACCTAGTGACCATCAAAAAAATTGTAAATTTTAAAACCTACCCAGCTGGGGGGCAATGCTCCTCCCCACACAACCACCCTAACTAAATATACCAACTCCAAGATCGTACTACAGTGGGGAAAAGGGCAAATTCCACATGGCCTACCATTGGTTATCCATGGGAAACATTTCCATGAAAAGTCCATTTGCTGAAGTGTGACTTCGACAAAAAAAGGGTCGAGGAAAAGGTGTTCGAAAATTGGGGAGTTTGACTAACTGAAGTAGACCTGCCCAGAGATGGCAATTTCCCAGATGTGCCTTTGATTCATCCTAGTTCTCCTTCTTCAGGACATCATAGCTACACATCTTAAAACAGTCGAAGAAATGTGGATCATGCCACCATTAAATATATCCATCTTTCCATCCATCCATTCACATCTCCTTTTTCCTACTTGTTGCACATGGGTCAGGGTGTCACTTAAACAGTGGCAAACATCTACAGTCAAAGTTTACTGCACATTTATTGTGTTGCTATAACAAAGCCTTTTGAGTGCCCTGACACATACGCAAATGATGGCTATGCCACTTAATTACTTTTGTGCTGTTTATCTGTGATAATATCTTATGCACATTGCTCAAAGGATATACACTGGTCAGCATTGCCTGTATCACTATGGTTATGGTATCATTCCAGCCAAATGCATCATGTTTCTTTAAGGTCTGGTGTTGAAGTTTATTTGTTTATGTATTTATTTATTAGACATTTGTTTACCAGGAAAGTCTGACTGGGCCAGAAAGTGTCCATTTTCAGTGGAGGCCTGGGGAGAAAAGCTTCACAATCACAATATTTTAAAAATCAGATGCTATATTTTAAATCATAAAGTTTCATGCTACATTAAAAAACATGAAGTACAAATATTTTAAATCACAAAGTATCATTTTATACTACAAAACATAAGAGTGAAAAAATGTCGTAATGAAAAAAAGATAAAACATGTTTCATAGTAAAAAGCAATGAAAAAAATAACATGAGTTGGAGAAAATATGTGAGGAAAAACTAAATAGTCATATTATTTGTTATATACATTAGTATGTGATAAATGAGACATGAGCCAATTCTAATAAGATATTTAAAGAGATATTAGAGATTACATGATTAGAGACAGTGAGGTGAATTTAAGTGATGTTTTAGTATAAGAGAGGTGTTCATATTATGGTTATAGAAGAAAAAAAGGAACAAGGATGGAGAGAAAGAAATTATAAGAAGAGTGCAGGGTAGAGCGTCTTCTGGTAGCTTAGGTTAGTAGGGAGGAAAGAGAAAGAGGTAGAGGAAAGGTCTGCAGAGATGAAGTAAAAGTAGGGTAATGGGAAAACAAAAAGAGTGGAGTAGGTAACTGGAAAGGGATTTGAAGTGTGATCTAGATTTAAGGGGGTGAGTGACGTATAGTGAGTAGGTTCAGCCAGGACTGGCACAAGAGCAGGTCCAAGATTTTGTGAGGTATTCTTTTAGGAAGCATTTAAAGGTGGGTAGGTTAGAAATTGTTCTGGTGGTTAGAGGTAAGGAGTTCCATTTGTTTCTACTGAGTACGAATATAGGCTTTGTCCAAAGGATTTTATTTGGTTTAGTTATGGTGAGAAGTTGCTTATCTTCTGATCTTAAGAGTCCTTTTTGAAAAATATATGTTGATTAAACCTGGGCAGACTAATGGTTTGTGTATGATTTTATATATATTGCTATAAGTTGAATGTAGGAAAGGTGGAGGGGAGTTCCAGCCAGTTAAGGGTATGCAGCTCTTTAAAGTGATGGGTAAAAAAGGATAAATTAGTAGAAAACTTAGTAATTTTGTTATACCAGCTTTTATATTTGTTTTTATGGAAGATTATAAATTGCTTAGAATTGGTGATCCATAGAGTAGGGAGGGCAGAAGTTAGGTTTTGACTAGAGTAATTTTTGTGGGTGTGCTCAGAAAATGTTTGTCTCTGTATAGCATGCTTATTTTTGATGGATTTTCTTGATAATGCTTTGGATGTGGAGGTCAAATTAAAGATTATCATCTATTATAATGCCTAATAGTTTGATATGGTGGACTAATTCAGTTTCAGTACCAGTTGCTGAAAAGATTTTGAAAGATGCTTTGTTAGTGGTGTGAGTTGTTGAGGCAACGAGGAGGTGCGTGATTTTTTATGGGTTGAGTAGGAGTCATCCCATTGAAAGCCAGGTTTCAGTGAAGATGACAGCTTGTTCAGTGATTTCATGGAGGTGGGATAAGATGATGGAAGAGCAGATTATGGTAAAATCATCTGTGTATTGAATCAATGTGCCTTAACGAGAAGACAAATGTAGCTTATTGATAAAAGTATTGAATAGTAGAGGGTCAAGGATGGATCCTTGTGAGACTCCTGTGGAAGTGGGAAGAGATGCAGAGATGAATCCTTGCTATTTTGTAGCTTGTTGCCTGTTGGCAAGGTAGTTAGAGAACCATTGAATAAATGGAGATGTTAGACCCAGGGTAGAAAGTTGATTGAGGAGTTTACTGTGAGAGACCATGTCAAAAGTTTTTGACAGATCTAAAAATACTGCGGATATAAGTTTATTAGAGTTGCAACCTTTATTGACAGTGTTTGTAAATGATAGTAATGCAGTAGAGGTGCTGTGGTCTGGACAAAATCCTTGTTACATATTGGTGATTAGCTCATTTTGTAAGAGATAGTGGATAAATTGTAGATGTATATATCTTTCAAGGATTTTATAAAGATGAGACAGGATGGCTATGGGATGGAGATTTGTAATGTCAGTGGAAGTATGCAATGCTCAGCCATTCTGGACATTAACATTATTGCCTCTACCCCCTAGTTGAATCCTGCGTACTGCTGGTTATGATACAGGGTGGATTAACTGCCCTCTATGATTTATCGTGTTGTGGTTATATGCAGTGTAGTATATGTAACTGTAACTATGGTAATGCACAGATACAGGAAGTGGAATGCCCTGTGGTGTGTGACGACCCACCACTGGACCAGTAATCAAGCAGCCTCAATCCTCAACACTGGAAAAGTGGGGGAGTTCTCTGGGAGGATGACAAAAGCACACAAACACAGTATTTCCAGGTGAAGCTCTCTGTATCAAGTGCAATTTCACTTAAGAGCAAGCAGAGACCACAGTCAGTACAGGGCTGTTTCTCCCTCTTTCTCCAGATCCCCCGTAAGACTCTCCCATGTCACAGCTATAGAGTTCAGATCTCGGCTGAGTGACCAAGCCAAGACCTCCAGCACCATCTCTGTCTAATCAGTGCTTCATGTCCCTGCCCAAGTAGCTGACAAACACAGTCTTTGAGGTTAGATTCACATGCACACACACCTGGGAAAGGCTGGTACAGGTTTACTAACTACACCCCCTTCTGCCCAGACTATAAGGTAGTTTCTACTGCCACCAGTCAACTCTTTATCAGCTACTTTAAAACCCTTAACAAAGGATGTCTAATCTTACTGTGTAATTTAATATTAACACAAATGGTAGTTTGACCAAAAACAAGGCTATTAGGAGTGGCTCACACAGTGTCACCAAACAAATATGCAGATACTCTCAAAACTTAAATATGTCTACACAGATCAGCCAAAATGAAATGCTTAATTGCATTTAATAATAAATAATAGAAGAACAGGACAATATTAAATATATAGTCACAGTGACATCAGAGTTCAAAACCACAGGAAATATTTAAAACAACATTGTAGAACAGTCTCAAATAAATAAAGAAAATATCTAAATTATGCTTCACTATATTCCTGACTGAATCTAAGAGAATTGCTATAAACTAGTATTTTACTCCATTAGAGCAAGGCAGATGTTGTGATGAATGGCTCTTGTCAAGTCCAAGACCAACTACAGAATGCTCTGTCTCACTAAGAGACTTCTCAAATTAACATCTAAAATATTACTGCTGGGATAGCTTGCGCAATGACATCATTTCTTGTCATCTGTCTTTTAGTTTTCAGGCCAAATGACCATTGATGAAGCTGGCAGTATTTAGCATCTACTTGTAAATATACATAGACAAAGGCTTTGCTCAGATCTTCGGCAGATGGCAGATGCTGGAAGTCATAAAACAATTACATTCCTCCATGCTTTCAAGAGTACTAATTAATTCACCATAAAGACAATACAGAAAGTTTCCTAGTACAGACATTGTGTTTCTTGCTGCATTGAAAACTGAAAGATACCACAGTTTATGGCCTAGCCATAAAGTAATTTAATTTCAGTTATTTTTCTAAGATTTACTAGACTGAGGTTAACCTTCTGTATCCCATTTTCCACTATTAAAATACATACACTTAAACAGTTACAATAGTGCATTCACACTTCTGCTCTCTTCCAGCAGGGCACACTGTTGCTATATTTCAAACAGCACTCTGCAAATACCTTTTCAACACTCACATCTGTGCAAGCGGTTTGACACATGGCATACAGTTCTAATACATTTATAACACAAGCATCTTATATAAATAGTTTCAATATTCACCAATGACATATAATTATTTACAAAATTCCAGCTAGCTGTGCTAGCAGTACCTCCTTTTGTCACTTGGTACATTTTCTGAAAGCAATTGGAGATTAGAATATCATCTACACTTTCTGAATTGCTTCTGAGCATTCTGAAAAGTTTCCAAATGGTTTTCTTTTAAAGATTAAATAATTGTACCCAAGGATTAATTATCGAATAAAGTACATTTGCAGTTTCTAATCAACTGGAAAGATAGATGTTTGAGAGGATACTGGAATGTGCAAACAAATAAGAAGTTAGAATTATAAAAGAAGTCCAAATGAAGAAATAACTTGCCCAGTTATCCATGGAGTCTAAAGGCCACTCGCTTTTTCAGTTCAGGAAAATTATACATCTTATTTATCTAGCTTATTATTTCAAGCTCTCTAAAATCAAACTGTAAGGCACAACATGTTCTTGTTTGATTAGTGCATTAATAACTATATTCAAAACATACAGGGGAATTTTGTCTATTTATGGTTTTCTATCTGTCTGTCTATCTATCTATCTATCTATCTAGCTATCTATCCTTAGTATGATGCCCAACAGAAATGTTATATATTTTCTGAGCTTGCCTTAGAGTAAATATTGCATGCACATTAATATACCATAGTAAAGCTTGTTGGCATATACCAACAAAAAGAAAATGATATATAATCAATGTGCTAGTAACAAAAATATTACATTAGACTACATAGATGTAATAAATCTTCACAACCAGCGATGATCCAGTACGTTAGGACACTAGATTGTCATGCTGCCTTTATAAGGCTAAAAGTACAATGAGGGGCAATATGGATAATGTGAATTTGTATTCATCATGGAGTGGAAAAATGCATATCCGTTTGTTATTCAAAACTTGCTAAGTCATCGCCTGCAGGGAAAGGGGGGGCATGCTACTGACTGCAAATAATGACAGTGGGAAAAAGTGTGAGGATCATTAACAGATGACATTTCTAGACTGAGGATGAAATAACAATCAGCTTACAAAGGTTTACTGGAAATGGATAAAAGGTGGATTATAGGGCTAAAATGGATTATTATGCAGGGTACGGGCAGATAATGTAATTGGTATTAGTGTGGTATTATGCATAGGAAAGTAAATGGCCCTTATGAGAATTAGAGTGCTGACAGCTAAATTAAGAAAATAAGATAAATACAAAATTTATATAATATTAATAAGAAATATCAATTTATTAGAGATATTTATAAGCATAGGTTAGCATGCAATGTGGTATCACTGTGTTATGTTAGTTTTGAACAAAGTTGACCATCTAGCTTAATGATATATTTGAAATGACCCACAGCACAAAACAGGAATTCAGAAGATTTCCTGTATTAGTTATAGATCATACATGTACAACCAGTATGTGTTATCTGCAGTTGAGTGGACAACTTAAAAAAGAAATATATAGACAGTAAAAATATTATGAGAAAGAATAGTAGTAAAATATATACTGTTTGGTGTCTTGTAATTATGGAATATAGAATAATTGATTGGAGTTACTCTGCAATTCTATTGTTAGTGATCAAAAGGTGAAAATGCAATTTACCTGCTTTATTTGCACGCATAGCTCTCAACTGTCCAGATTTTCACAGAATGTCCAGATTTTTGCCTCATTTTTTTTTGGTCCATTCCTTACAAAATTGGTGTTTTTCTCGGAAATAGTTGAGGAATGAAGTCACTAAATAATGAGACACATTTGAGTTTCACACTTCATATCCTTCAGAAAATGCATGCTAATACAAGTTCTCTTGTGCTAGAAACTTTCTAGGTTTATAAGAACAACGATTACAATCTGTCCCTAGTTTTGGGCCTTTGTCTCCCCCATTATTTTAGGCTTTGTCCATATTTCTTTTGCTAAGAGGGTAAGAGATATGTCTGCATGTAGTAAGTTGGATTTTACTGTTCACTTCAAGTCTAGACAGAAAAGAATGTTATGGCCAGACATAAGAAATGAGTTTTGAAAGCTGTATTCCTGAAGCTAATTAGCAAAGCATAGCTCATTAGTCATTAGATTTGAAAACCAACTTGAACAGCATAGCTGCCCTTGGTTCCTAGCTAATTACTAGGCTAGCTGCCATTGCAAGACATTTTAAACCTAGCCAATTTCTTGTCAAAGGTGAAAATCAAATGCTGCACCTTGAATCTGTTAGGCAAACATCTTAACCACAATGCCATCCCCCACCCAAACTAAAAGTCCAGTAATATGAGCTAATTGCAATCTGTGTTCTGCACTCATGTCCATTTTATAACTGATACTGATATTATTTGAGAAAAGTATTTACTGTTCAAAAGTTGTAACACTTATTCCTTTCCTTCTCTTCTGCCAAGGGGGAGCATCAGCATGTCTCTTTCTAACTGGTGAGGTGAAAATAACAACAAATAAAATACTTTTGCTCAGTCTTGCACTGCTAATACTCAAAGCTGAAAAGTCTAAAGTAGAGCCTCAAACATCAGCATTTATAGATATTTGGAACAGCAGCTGTGAGAATCATTTTCTTTTTTTTTTCAAAAATCTATCTTTATTAGACAAAATTATGATGAAACTTCTACAAAGTAACATTATATTGCACATCATAAACTTTGGAACGCCAATTCAACCAATACTCATATCATTATTCCTTATAAATAAGACATTCCCAGATCTGTCACAAGCAAATACCACCCCACCCTCCCAACACACACACACACACACACACACACACACACACACACACACACACACACACACACACACATGCGCACACGCGCACACACAGACACACAGACATCATTTTACTGCCTTTACTTTACCAATTATATTGATAAGAGCACAAATTTACACTGTTATTTTTAGGTAGTGTATTTTAACCCCATGCCCAACCCCTCCCCCCTTAGCATATAATAAGAGAACAAACATTATTGTAATTATTTACTTAGTTTGATAGTTTCACACACCTATTAAAATACAAGTGACAACATTTCTGTAACATTTACACCAATTTTCATAGTCTTTAGGTTGTCATAACCCTTCCGATCACTGCAGGTATATATGGACTCAGCAGCACCCATGTTTTCCTTCCTGGGTTGTCCTAAACGAATGACACATTTTCTTTAATTAAGAGGCTGTGAGAATCTTTACACAGGGGTAGTTACTCTCCCAATAGAAAATTCATAGCTTCACTAGTATCAAGATTGTTTGTATTGGTCTTGAGAGAGAGAGAGAGAGACAGAAAAACAGAAATAGAGTTTTGTGAAAACACTAGCTTATGCAAAGATCGTAATCAGATGGTGTATGACATAACTGCATGGAAAAATCATTCTTTTTTCATGTCCCAAAATGTAAACATCACTCAGATATTGCTAGTATATATGAAATAAACTTGAATATCTATCTCACACAGTTCTTTTATACAATAGTGCTATATAAGTACGTTTCCCAATACATATTTAATTAACTTCCATGTATCAACAAGATGCATTCTGTGTAAAGCTCTAATCAATCTCCTTAGAGTATCAGGTCATGCTTTGCTAACTTACTTATTGTAATTATATGGCATTTTGTTTTGCAATAGTATGTAACCAGTATCTCAAAAATTAATATATTACCAGAAAATGCGGACTACCTATTGAATTGTTGGCACTTGAAATGCAGAGTGCTGACAAGTAGAAAGAAAAAAAAGACCAAAAACACAGGAGAAGATCATATCTTGAAAACTGCTCTTCTCTGTTAAAATTGCAGGGGTGACAACTTTCACTCCCAAAGCTGTGTATCTCCTCCTGAACTTATTTATACCAACTCTTAGATTGTCATACTTTAAAGAAAAGGGAATATTCTGAGAAATGGCATATCGGACTTAGTATATGTAAGTCCGATTTTTCGGTCATTCAGTCTATGCATTTTGGAAACCACTGTACTGTGTCCCGACATTTCAAATGGTTACTGGAAAGGAGATGTAATCTATATTATTGCAAAAGAATGAAAGGAGGACACTCTTTCTGTAAGATCATATAAGCCTGTATTAGTCGATAATCAGAATTATAAAATACTGTTGGCATTGCTAATATCCTTCCTCTCCCCAGCTGTCACTAGTCTGATTTACAGTCATTAATATGGGTATTATCTTGAATTGAAGTCACTCGTAATAATGTAAGAAACACAATGTTTGAGTGAGCCATTGCTATTGGTAAGGCTGTATGAAAAAAATAAACAGATGTCATTTCATAGAGTCAGCTGGGACTTTTTAATTCAACCACCTTGCCCCAATCAGAACAATTAGGATACGTAGTAACCCTGCCACATGGGTACAAAAAAACACAAGAGCCTTACTGACTGACAGGGACAAAGCTTGGAAAATCTGGTGAAAACACAAGACACCAAAACTAGGCAAACCTTTCTTGAACTCTGAAATAAGGCCAAAAATAAATTAAGACTGACAAGCAAAATCATTACATTTCCCTACAAAGTAAATACAATTCCAACCCTTAAAAAATTTGGGTGTCAGTGAATAACATCCTCCAGCCTGGAACCCCCCCCCCCCTCCAGTACAGATGGTACAAACTCAGACATAGCCACTAGCTTCAATGAATACTTTACCACCTCTGTACTTAAACTCATAAACTGTATAAACACTCCCAACCTACCACAAACCCCTAAGGCCCAAAACAACACTACCCCCTTCTCTGTCATGCCAATACCAACTACTATTATCCACAAATACTTAACTAAACTCAAACCAATCACCCTCTCAGCCGACAATCTTCCTGATGAATACCTTCAACTTGCATCCCAAGCTATAGCTTACCACATTCTCACTACTAATAAATAGTTCTGTTACGGCCTTGTGGAGGACCTCATTCATCATTCCCCTTCACAAGGGTGGCCCCTCTACTGACCTCTAAAATTACTGACTCATCACGATCCTCCTTCCCCTATCAAAGATCTTAGAAAAGTGCATCCATCATCAACTCCTCACCCACCTTCTCTCCAATAATCTCCTGTCCAAATCCCAACATGGATTTCACCCATCCCACAGTAGTACCACCTCCCTAATCAACTTCACCAACACTATAAACTCACTCAGGAACCAAGGCAACCTAGTCTCTGCTACCTTTCTAGACTTATCCAAAGTATTTGATCCAGTCTCCCACAATAAATACCTAACATGCCTCTCTGACCTCAGCATCGACAGCCCCACCCTACTCTAGTTCAAACATTACCTAGATAACCACCAACAGTCTGACAAATGGCTCCACTTCCTATCCCCCCACTTTTTGTCACACTACTCATCCCATAAAGCTCTATTTCAGGCCCCCTTCTATTTAACATCTTTACAAACCTACTTCACCTAGCAACCACTAAAGCTGACATAGTCCAATACACTGACAACACAACTCTGATCTTCTCCACTCCTAATATCCAAATTCTTCAGCAAAAAGCCCAAGAATCCTTTACAGAGATAGAAACTGATTAAGTAAGCCGCAATTGATATTAAACCCAAAGAAAACATAACTTATGTTGTTTCACCAAACAAAGACCAACGACCCCCAACTTCTCCATACTCTCAGTCAACAAGATACTCATCCCCCCAGTATCAGAAGCTACTAGGGCTTACAAATGATCCACAGCTAAGGTACAACAGACATATCTCCATGACTATCTCCAAAGTCCATAAAAACCTAGGTACCCTATATCGCGGCAAAAAATACCTCACCTTCAAGTCTAGAACTGATATAGCCAGAACCCACCACATGTCCACATTACTTTATGCATCCCCATTTCTAACAAACCTAAGTAAAACTGATCTGAACAAACTATCCACCTGCTACAACAAAATCGCAATGTTCTCAAACAATGTCAAATCATGCTCCCAGCATTGCTAGTCCCTACACTTATTACATTGGCTTGAATTTCCCAGTTTACTACACTACCACCAACTCAACCTAGTCCATCAAATACTATATTATCTTGAGAGAACCCCTGCCTTGACTTGTCTGCTAAACTTTTCCAACTCAAACTGACATTTACGATCCAGTAATAAAGCTCTGATCAATACATTCTCTCTTCCCTAATGAAGTCACAAAAAACATGGAACAGCCTGTCCCCTGACCTCAGAATACAAAAACATACTTCTTCATTCAAAAACCTCCTTAAATCATACCTTTACAGTAACCACTTTTGTAACTGCAATACACCCTCCTGAAACTGCACCTACTGTTACACTTAACTTTTAATCGGTTCCTGCTGTTATTACCTCATGCTTCTGGTGTTCAATAACATTGTTGTCTATCAAACTTTAATGTACTTATTGTATATATTACTACTACTTAGTAAATGTCTGGGAATACTGTCCTCTAACTATGCTCATTATGTATACTGTAAATATTTTATCTACTATAACGAAAAACCAAATGACACTCATAAGGGTAAACGCTCCACTTCTAACAGAAATAAATCCAAAAAGTCCAACTATGTAAAAAAGCAGTGAACCAACCACGCAGTAAATGGACCATAAAATTATTTATTAAAAATAAAGATGGTAAGCGCTTTCGCTATTCAGCTTCTTCAGACCAACAATGAACATTCAAATAAAATCAAATAGCTTATATATACATATAATTACCCTATCAGGTTAAGAGATGAATTTAAAAGTAGGAAATGCTGTGTTTAAAGGCATACCCCAGTAATGTTAAAAACAAGTATATGTTCATATCTATTTAACTTGTTTGGTGAAACATAAGGAATTAAGCATACTTACAAAACTGTAAATGATAAAAAATAGTTGTTTTTCTAAATCATACATATAAACGTGAATAAAGCATTAAATTCTAAGCCATGCAAATGTATATTAACTTCCTGGATAATAAAATATGGTAGGACTGTATGTAAATGATAGTAGTGCTAGATTTCAATGTGTCATAATAGTAAACTGCATATAGCCTCCCTCAGAATTATACTTGAATATAAAAGATGCTGTAATTGGAGCTGCACCAAACTTTCTAAAATTCTATTTTAACTATTAGCTCATGAAACATATTCTATAAAGCACAGAGAGATGGCCACATCTAAGGATGTAAAAACACTAAATAAACAGTACATTTATTCACTATACATATATTAAAGCAGATGTCTATCTGAGGAAGCATACACATATGAGGGAAGTATCAAATACGCACTAATTCTGAAGGAGGCTATACGCAGTTTACTATTATTACATATTGAAATCTAGCACTACTATCATTTTGAAATATAATTACTTGTTTGCTGCATTTTTTACTGATACCCAGAAGAATGATATACGAGTCCTGGCATTATTAGGTGTATGCAGAGATAACAATCAGTAATAACTTTTACAAACACACACAAAAATGCCTTAGCAATACTAGTTTTGTAATTATTTCAGCAAATAGCAATACATTGTGCAACACTGGTACTATCACACCTGATCAGTGAATCCTGTTTAGCAATTGCCAAACAGCAGCAGGGTAAGTCACTTATTTACTTTGGTGAGGAGTAATGCATACCTGTCACTGTCTCTGATTACACAGACCTTCTTTGATTCTGCTCATAATTTTGATCTGTCCTTCATAAAAAGTTTGATTCCCTAATAAATCATTCAGGGATACAGACAATCAATAATTCCAGGTATTAGAGATTTATACTTCTTATTGTCCAAAAAAATGCATGTTGATACAAAAGGTGTTATTCTATTAACTTTTTAAAGTGAATTAGAGTAATATTTACAACATGTTCCTGATTTTGTGCCTTTGTTCTGCTATTTTGTTTGGTATTATGCTGAATTCTTCTGCAAAATAGTTGCAAGTTGTGGTATCTGGTGTTCTACCAATATTTATAAAACTCCCAACAAAAAAAACATCCATGAAGATCAGAAGCATCAGCTCTTCTTAAAATACAAGGTTTGCACTCAAATTAGTCACTCCAGCCTGCTGATCTCTCTGCTGCTTACTTTGCTTATGTTCATTATCAGCTTTATCCTAACAGGGTCATACCAGAGCCTTGTTCAGGTTAAAGAGCATAATCAGGAAATTAATGCAGTTTTTCCTAATTTTTCCTGTCCATCAGCTGATTTTCTGGGGCCCCCACACAGTCGAGGATGATTAAAGGGCCCCCTTGCAGCCTCAGGTATTGCAGGTATTTAAACTGGGATATGTTGTTGGTTTTAGTGGAGAGAATATCCACCAATCGGGGTTTAACTAAGCCAAGGCTCTATGACAGTGGTAAAGTATTTAATGGGATTGTGAAGCCTGTTACTTGATAAAACACTGTTACAATAACCAGAGATATGTTTGAATTTTAAAGGAGATATAAATAATTTAGAGTTATTACTCACCTGGTTTATTAAGTATACACAATTACTGTAATAGCTTTTGTTTGTTTGACAGACATGTTACAAGATATCAAGATAAATACTTGCTGCGGTTGGGGACCCCCCCCCAGGAACAGGGGGCCCCCAGCAACCGCAGAGTTCGCTGGTGCCTAAAGCCGGCTATGCTTAGAATAAAAGTAAGGGTTTAGTAAGGGGATAGATATAGTGTTGAACTTGTTTTATGTTGTCTATATTCTGTTTCCTTTTGTCTTATGTTGTGGTATTGTTAAGGAAAGGGTTTTAGTAACATAATCTGTAGGTTAGGCTTAGAGGCAGGGGTAAAGTTAGCATTATGATTCGGGTTAGCACATGAGCAGGATGGTGCAAGGGAGAAATAGTAAAATCAGGGATTTCATAAATCTCATCATTGTTTGTGAATGGTAATTCCTTTTCTGAAACAGCTCATCACAGAATTCTGGTTTAGCTGCCAGTATATATGAAACATAGCTTTTACAGTGACTGACCCTGTTCTCCTTCATGCATTGCTGCTACTGATACAGCAATCCATGTCTGATACTCTAAATAAGACAATCGTTTACTCTTGAGAGGGTGAGGTACTCTGTACTAATCGAGATTGAACCAAAGACAGCAGTAGTATACTGCTGAAGTAGTGCTGGAATTTACTGGCTTATAAGTACAAATGTGAAATATCAGTTTAGCAAATTGTAAAAAATGTGAACCAGCTGCATTTCTAACCTGGAATATACTAGAAAACTGTGATATTGGAAACTGAAACGTCTAAGTAAAACAGTAAACCTTTCCAAGGCTGAGGTTCCAGAATTAGAGACATTCCATAATGTTCTCTTAGAAAGTCAGGGACATACAGAGGTCACAGCTCAAAGCTGCAGATAAAGCAGAGCAGGTGGAAGATCTTCAGACATATTCAGCATCTTATGCTAATATAATAAGGGCTTAATGGAATCTGGGCACCTGGCAGCCACCAAATTCCATTATTTTAACACAGTGATTTAAACAGTTATGTTTTATTTCAGGTTTTGCAATCAAGTTATATGTAAGATTTGTAATGTTTCCCGATCATCTATTTTTCTCTACTAGCTTATGTTTCTTTGTTTGCATCTTTCTGCTTTTCCTGGTTAGGGGTCGCCGCAGCGGAACTTCAGTCCACTAATGATTGGCAGTAGAGTTTTACGTACTGGCTTGCCGGGCCTAATGCACAACCTTCAATGAAGGAACGCCCGTTCATGCATGTCATCACACAGAAGATGCTCTAACTGAGAATCGAACAGGCAACGTCTAACTGTGAGGTGACAACGCTACCACAGCACCACCACTGCAGTGCTTTCTCTACTAGCTTATACAAAGCTTTATTTTTTTTTTTTGTTTGTTTGCAACATACTACACCCCCACCCACCAATTATTTTCTGTCAGTTGTATTAGAGTCACACAGTACTATTTTGGAGTGAGAGCAGTTTCCTTTTCTTCAAACTGTAGTACACTGTAATAAGGAGTGCTTATCTTTATTATTATTATTATGATTATTATTATTTTAATTTTTCAAAGATACAGTAATTAAAACAGAAAAAGAAACACCTGTAAAATCAAACAAATTCTTTACAATACTAAATAATTCAGAAAATAATTTAAGCATATATGTATTTAGACTATCCTTGGCATTATCTTATAATGACTTGGTTGACTACGGGTTATATTTCTTTAGCAACAATAAAGTATTTTGCATTATTTACTTTTTGACTTATGTTCATTTGATCTTATAGTGATAACAGGGAGTTCTTTATGGAATACAACAGTGGCTCAGTTTTTGAATTGTTTGAAATTTTCTGCGGTTTCAGTTTTTTTCCAGTTCATTATAATTGCTTTCTTGAAATTGTTAATAAAGTCCTTAGTAAAGAACATTATTTTGACTTAACACATGGGTAATTGAGCATTAGTTTATGCATCTATTAGACCACACAGCCTTCAGGAAATTCTGGAATTCGCTCCAACAATTCTTGTTTTTTTTACATCTAGGACATATATGATAACAACCATCCTTTATATATATATATATATATATATATATATATATATATATATATATATATAACGAGAGAGAGAGAGAGAGAGATAGATATGTATAAATATTTAATCTCCAACATGTATACTCATTAGTTTTATAAAGATTGGCTACTGTATGTAGAGTAATGAAACTCTATTCAAATACATCCAAGTAAATATTCTCTAAAAATTATTGAAGCTGTAGATCCTGCAGAACTCAAGATTACCTTACAGTTGTCATTATCTACATCTTTAAGATTAATATGAACAATATATTATTAAATAAAAATTTTTAATCTGAAATTATTATCATTATTTGATATAAGTGATTTGATATCTCCTTCCTCGTTAATAGTTACAGAAAATAATCTTGCATTATGGGAATTTGCTTGTTGTATTCGTTTCAGCCTCATGTGCTACTTTAGGGTTCTGACATTAAGTTACAGTGTGTTAAGATCATAGGTTCATAGGTTCGTAGGTAGGTACTAGGCTATTGGCCCTAGGGCCTATATAAGCCTATCCAAAGGTACCCTGGCTTTCGCCACCCAAGAAAATTATCTTCCTGTGCCACTGTCGAGCAGAGGCACAGAAGTGATCCCTGGGGTGAATTTCCTATCTCCCATCCAATCATCAAGATTTTTCTTGAACAGTTCTAATGAGGAGCTTTGCTTGATATAGATAGGTAGTTTGTTCCAGAGTATGGGAAGTCTCTGGGACAGGAATCTATCCCTCCAGCATGTTCTGTTTATTGTGGTGACGAGGTTTAGGTCCCTAGAGCATGTAGCTTATAGGAATTGGGATTACATTAAGTGGAGCATGTCTAAAAGCTCTGGGTTTGACATAGCCTTGTGTGTTAGGCAGAGATCACCTCTGAGTAGGTGATATGCAATGGAGTAAAGCTGCAGTTTTTTGAGACAGTCTGCATAGGGCATTTCTTTGAGGCCAGTAATCCTCTTTGTGAGGTATTTCTGTGGCCTTTCCAGTTGTTGTAGATGTCTTGTGAGGTACATACCAAAAGGGGCATTGTACTCTATAATGGCTCTAATGAATGTCGAGTAGAGGGGAACGATGACCTCTTTTTTCCTGGATGAGAAACCTTTTGTGATGAGGTGTGCCACATAGAAGGATTTCCTGACTACTGTGGCGATGTGATTATCAAAGGAGAGACTACTGTCCAACTGTGTCCCAAGGTCTCTTATCACACTTTCGGTGTTAAGTAGACTACCACTTATGTGGTAGTTCATGGGTACTGAGTTTTTACCAAAAGGAATGACAATGCACTTTTTGGCATTGAGCTTGTGGCCATGGCTTTGACACCAGGCATCTGTCTCAGCAAGGCCCTTTTGTAGGATGTCCACATCTTTTGGAGTTTTGATTATGGCTCCTAGTTTGCAGTCATCTGCGAACTTCTTTAGCCAAAGACCTTCTGTGTTGGCCTGTACTTCAAAGAAGTAGATACCAAACAGGAGAGGACCCAGGACTGAACCCTGTGGTACTCCACTTGCCACTGGTCTGAAGCTGGATTTGGAGTCTGCTACTTTCACAGTGTGGGTTCTGTCAGTGAGTCAGTTGGCAACCCATCTTGTGACATAGGGATTTATACCTAGTTTAGTGAGTTTATCTATAATTCCATACAGAATGGATCACTTATGAAATTAGATATATTTTATCACCCCCCCCCCACTCCCATCCTTCATCAATCAAAACAAAAAGAGAAGGAATTTTTAAGAGTATTGTCAGGTTTATTTACTGAAAATTGTGGCATCATAGCAGAAGATCTAAATTAACCAAGGGCTGAGTGGAAGGACTTGTCCTCCGATAGTGGTCCTTTAAGTGACATTATAGTCTTAAGTAGAATGTGTGACTGCATTAAATTGTTAATAAACCTATAAGGATTAATAGTATTCTGGATGTGATTTTGGTGAAGGATAAAATCAGGATCGCTTCCTTCTCAATTTTACCTGAACTTTGTTGTGAATACTATTTCTATGTAAACTAGGTAATAAGTGGTTACATGCAGAATAAGAAATTTTTAGTAGACAGAGAATATAAAGATTGTTATAGATCTGCCTTTCATTCTATAAATAATTTGAGTGAATGAAAATGGGAAGATAATATGAAGCAACTAAATATTACACATTCCTGGAAAGTTTTTTTATAATGTCATAAATAGAAATGTGGATAGGTATGTACCAAATGTGCACTTGAAGGAAAGGAAAACATGTTTGATATGGCGGACAAGACAGTAAGAGAAATTGAGAAACAGGAAAAATGTATTGCAGAGAAAATATCAGTCCTATCCAGCTGTCTATAATCTGAATAAATATCAAAAGAGGAAAGTGGAATTTAAAAAAAAAAACTTCTCAAGAGAACACTCTGTTGGGATGAGAAAGATCTTGTAACTGGCAAGAAGAAGGTTTTTTTTTTCAAACCCATAAGACAATATAAAGAAAAAAATCAAGGTTTAGGTATTGTTGAAAATAACTGTTTAGTAACTGAGACAAGTGCCGTATTTAACTCGCTTAGAAGCAAATTTGCTGGCAATAAGCCATTAGCCAGTACCTGGAATGATGCAGTTGAACTTGAAGGTGATGATATATGTTTTTTAAGTACCTTTAAAATTCATTAAGAGTAATAGAAATTTCAACTTCAGCAGGACCAGATGGATTAAATTGATACTTTTTAGTAAATATTGTTGATAGTAGAACTGGATCCCTATTATTTTTATTATTTTTACTTCAGAATATTTTAAAGTGTTGTTGTGTCCCTTAACTGTGGAGAGAGGTAATTGTTGTGCTTATTACAAAGGTGGGGCAGATGCCATTTCCATTGACAACTGTAGACCCCTAAGCCTAATATGCAGTTTGAGTAAGTCCTTTGAAAGAATTGTCATAGAGCTGTTAGGTAACAAGGTAACCATGTGTAGAAACATTTCTCAACATTGCTTTACAGAAAATAGGCTAATTTCACAGTCTTATTAAATTTACACCAATATATTTTGGAAGTTAAGTATAAGGGCTTTGCAGTAGATGTGGCTTACTTTGATTTGGCAAAAGGTGTTTGACACCATCCCTCAGCAGAATTATGATCCCTTTTTTTCTATTAATAAATCAGAGAACCTTTCATCACATACCAGAGTTATTCAATACCAAAATCTCATTTTCAGCTTACGCGGACGACTTAAACATTTACTATTCTCTTCCCAGTTCAGATATAGGGAAAATCATAACAACAATAGAAACATTCTCCAAATTTTCCAACTATAGAATGAACATGGACAAGTCGGTAATTTTTCCGATAAATAAATATGCACAATTTCCTATACTAATTACCCCACAAAAGATCACAGTTAAAGATCACCTACATTACCTAGGAATCTTATTTTATCAGAAGGAGAATAAATTTTATCAGGAGAATATCAAACATTTTTGGTCAAATATACAAAAGGATCTGGATAGATGGTTACATCTTAAACTTCCTTTTCTCTCTAGAATAGCTATAATTAAAATGAATGTACTCCCCAGACTACTGTTTGTTTTTAATGCAACCAACATCCCGATTCAAAACAATTTTTTTAAGAACACACATAAAGAACTTTCAAAATGTTTATGGTATCCCAAACCAACAAGAATAGGTTATCATAAATTAGCTCACCCTAAAGAAAAAGGAGGATTGGGCTTACCAGACCTGAAACTATACTATGATATTATTAACTGTGGTAGGTTAATTAATATGATAGAATACTCCAAAGAATCCTCTAGGTGGGTCCCGACTTGGGTGAAGCTATACCATAATTATATTAGAACATTACAGTTTAACCCAAAAGCATTACCCTTCCTGTTGGGGGAAAGGTTGAAGAAATTCAAAATACATAAATATATAAAAGATAACATTATAATTATACAAAAAATTTTTTTGACTCATTGAACTTAAAATCTGCATTTATGACCCTCCAACCTATTCATCTTAATCCCAATCTCAGGCTAAATAACAAGATGATTAACCTGGATCAATATCCAGCATTGAGGGATATGTCCATCGCTGATTTTTTCCCATTCAAACAAGACTCGGCTATCTCTATGAGGAAAAAAATAGACCTCCAGGCAAAATACACAATCATATTAAGACAAATAAAGGAGTGCTGTGGGAAATTCTGGGAAGATCATTCACTTTTCACTTCAGATATTTTCACATACCTAGCCCTGTGGGACTTGTTTCGCCAGAAAGAAAAATGAATCTCGAATGTCTATAAATTTGTTATAGTGATTAAATACCAGAAAAAATGTATATGTTCTAACTACTGGTCGAAACAAGACCCTCAGATTTCTAACAATTGTATTGCTCAAGCTATTCAAAAATATTCTAAATTCATCCCACTCCAAAAATTAAAATATACACAAGTTATGATATTAAACAATGCTTACTTTACACCTGCAGTTCTAAACAAAATTTTCCGCAATATACCAGCATATTGTGAATACTGCCCCACACAGACTGCGGACATCATACACATATTTTGGAGCTGTAAATGCTCATATAAGCTTTGGTGTGCTCTAAGGGTCAAGCTAGGAAAAATGGGGTACGAAAAAACAACCTTATCATGGAAATTTACTCTTCTCCATATCCCTCCTCCAGGGTTAAAGAAAGAACAAATACGTATCCTCATCGCTCTTTTCATGTTGATCAAGTACTACATCACTCTAAAGTGGAAAAATAGGAGGGAATTATCTTGGGAAGGGTTAAAGCAGGTGGCTAGAAAACAACTCTATGCACATAAATATTTTTGTTTATAAGGAACCAGCAGCCGAAACTCAAGGACTTTTGGAAACAACTATTAGACCATATTTTACTATAATACTATAAAGGATGCATTAAAGTAAATTGTTTTGAATCTTTTAGGGACAGGGTTCAGATGAGATTTGTAAATAGTTATATGATGTAATGTTTATGGTTATTGTATTGTTGGATTGTTTGAATGATATTTTTGTTTTTATTATATGTTGGATTTATAATCTATTCAAAACATTTAATAAAAAGATTTTGAAAAAAAAAAAAGAATTATGATCCTTTTGTCCTAATACATTGTAAGCAGATTTGTAGAGAGGCAGATAGCTAATAGGTTTGAAAACAGGAATAGCAAAATTAAAATATGCATTAGCTATTTAGATTGTTATGAAAACAAGCCAGAAGTTTTCCAAGGGTCTGTTCTCGGTCCCAAACTCTTTATTGTTTTTATGTCTGGGTGTCTTCTGATAAAAGAAATTGCTGCCAGTAAGTCTACTGATGGCATGAAAATAGGAGCTACAGTAAACTCATTAAATTATACATTTAAACTATAAACTATGTTAGACCAACTTGTATATTGGGTTAAATTTAATACTAAAAAGACTAAAATAACACACTTGAGAAGTCAAATAATTATTACCTTTATTCAACTGGTGAACATATTCTGAAGGAGGATTATGAGAGACCTGGGATTGCAAATAAAGACAATGTTTCCTTTTTATCAACATATGAATTATGCCATTAAGAAGTGTTACCATGAAATCAAAATGATACTAAGGATCATAAACAACAGGGAAGCTGCAATTTTGCTCTTGCTTTATAAATGTGTTATAAGATCTATCTTGAGATATGGAATGGCTATTTGCATTTATTATAAAAAAGTTATAAACAGATTGGAAAAATATAAATGTGTTACTTATGGTGGAATTATTCTCTGAAGCATCTATGCTACATGTAAAGAGTAAAAAAAAATCAGTCAACAAATTTCTCTTCTTGTTCAGATTCATCTTGATTTATTTATTATTGTCCAATATTCATGGTTCAAATTATAGTTATCGATAATTTTATCTGTCAACAATACTTTAGATCCATGTATCCAATCAAACCAATATATAAGTTTAATAAAAAGAAAACCATAAGTGATAATGGAACACTATATCACACAAAATTAACTTTAATCCACTGGTTTAATGATTTCAGCCCAAGCATTAGGCCTTCATCAGAACAAAGTATTAAAAAACTGTCTCATTTTTATACCATCATCAATACACATCACACCAATCAAATCTCAATATATAAGTTTATTAAGTTTCTACACCAATATAAATTGATGTATTTTACTTTCATGTCATCTTTTAGCATATGCTGTTGGAAAAATAGTTAAAATAAAACATATTTTTTCTAAGCTGTGTTTTCATACAAATAAAATGTCCATAAAATTATTACGTTTGTTAACTTATTAAGAGTAGTATCAAAGTAATTCTTTACAACTCATAACATTTTGATAGTCATAATATTCAAGGAAAGAGAAGTGGATTTCATTTAGAATTATTTTATATATATCTTCAAAGGAGAAAGGTAAATTGTTACATTTAGTATTTAGAACTTTAAATTTTCCATTATAATAATATAATTTTCATTAACAATGGAATTTAAATTTTTTAGAGATATTAATCATAGATGTTTAATTTTATGTTTTAGCAATATTTAAACTATACCTATTTAGCTGTTTATCTATCAAGTTATGATTAATAATTACAATTTTAGTGTTACTATTAAATTTCATCATAGATATTTCTTCACATAGCTTAATAGAGTCATAAGTATCATCTAATATTTATATTTCTTACAATAGGGTCATCTACAAAGAGATTAATTTTAGATTAACATGATTAGCTAATCTTAAAACCCTCAATTTAGTCATCATTTCTTGTGTATTCTGCAAAGATTCAATGATAAGAGCAGACACTAAAGATGAAAAGGGGAAATCCTGTTTGGTATTTATTTTAATATCAATTCTATAAGAAGGAAATGATCCTATGTGAGTATATGTAGAGATTACTTAATATTGCTATAAAAGTAATGGAAATCCATATATTTTCAAGAATTTAAATAAATAACGTGGATTAAATGAATTTAAGGTAATTTCCAAATCAATAACACTGATTAAATGAATTGAAAGTATTTTCCAAATCAACACTTATAACTTATACTAGCTAAATTAAAATTAATTATATTGACAAAGTATATGACTGTTATTTTCATTTTATCATGTGTGTTCCAGTTTAGTATAAAAATGTTTTGCTCTTGATATATTGATAGATTAAATGATTCATTCAATCTGTTGGATAGTATATACCTAAAAAGGTATAGTTAGTGTTTAAAAGTAGGTTGGGCCTATATGATCTTTATCTGGTTTCAAAACAGGGGTTATAAAGCAATATTTCTAGGAAGATTGAATTTGTTTTCTTTTTTCATTGATAAACATATTTTTAAAAATATATGTTCAGTGCATCACAAGATGATAATGTATATATATATATGTCAGGAATTACGACATTTAATCATGCAGCTTTATTATTTTTACATTTATTGTTTACTTAGTTGTTTACCTCATTTAAGGTAACATTTCTCATTACATCTATGCTATTTTTTTATTTTTTAATAATATTATCGAGAAAATTAAGTTTTGTTCTTCAAATTCTATATTTTCCTTATTTTGTTTTTTGAAGTAGATGTTAAAGATTTAAGCTTCTCCCAATAAGGGATTACATAAATTAGGTAGTCAATCAAATTTAATTAATAAAGCCAAACAAATAAATTTTTTTTTTCGTTTTATCATTCATCATGAATTTAATTTATTTGTTTGGCTTTATTAATTAAATTTGATTGACTACCTAATTTATGTAATCCCTTATTGGGAGAAGCTTAAAAATTTAATTTCATTTTCTATAGTGTTAACTTTGATTTGTTAGTAAATATTACTTCATTTTCTTGTATCATACCCTTGACAATTTTAATTTTATATTTTGTTCTACTATGCAATTTACTTTTTAGAGTAATTTCTCTTGTAATATGTTTATATATTCATCCCATTTTTTAAGTCTTGTACTACATCATCTTTTAGTTTTAGTTTACTTGAATATGCAGAGATTGTTAGAAATCAAAGTGAATCTTCTAGCACTGATTGCTACTCTGAAACATAAGGCACTACATTCTAACAAAGGATAGGGAATAGCAACTACTTTATTTAGTTTATATTGTAAATCTGAGGTAATATATATTTTCTATCAATAGTTGCTTGGGTTACACATACAAAGGAATGCTAAGTAAAATAAAAGACAGTTGCTTTCTGCAAAGTTCACTGTATCTAAAAGATTTAAATTTCCAGCCCACTTTTCAAGTGATTTTACAGTAGCTGAAATTCTGGGTTCTTTTAACATAATATTCTTTGCTTAAAACACAATTAAAATGTTCCACCATTAATAATCTACCTTTCATTTTGGATATAATATTCTCAAGGTAATTTCTGACTACCTTTGCTCCAATTCCTGAAAAACAATATATATTAGCATTATTAAGTATTTTTATAAAACACAAGTACCACTATTGCTAACATTCCCTTAATGTCAGAGTAAATATATGGAATCCTTGACTTTACAACATTTTTATTCTATAAGATTGCAGTTCATCTCCTTTTTCTCTAAATGATGATGCTATTAACTCATAATCTTTATTGGCAATACATGTTGTATCATTCTCCAAGAGATGTGTTTCTTGTAGTAAAAACACAGCTACCTTGTTCATACTGAAGTATTTGAAACCTTGTTTGTATTACCACTTGAAATGTTATTTACATTAAGAGAAAACACCTTTAAATAGTTTATATTCAGTTACTTTGTACAGGATTCTTTTAAGTTTATGAAATGCAACCATTGTGTCACATAAATCCAAATGGATTCTAATAAAAATATGGATTAGTGAAACAAAACAGTAATATTTATTATATTTACACAAAAAAATGTCCCATGGATACACAAGTTCCTGGTTCAGTATAACAACCCAAACTGACTAACTTCCTTTCAAGAATTGACTATTAATATGTAGAAAGCAATCAAGTGAGTAAATGCAAATTATAAAATGCAACAGTAGAATGACAGTATTCATTAATACTCTATTGAGAATGGAAGACATAAGTAAAAAGTCATTGAGTAATTAGGAGATTGTTAGATCACACAATGTAATTTTAATTGTTCTACTTCTCCTGCTGAGGAAATATTCAGCAGTTGCACAATGCAATAGACTTAGAAGTAAATCTGGGTTATTATTATATTCAGTGGTCCTACACTTATACTTCTAAACCACTCCCTCTTCTCCATTTCATCCAATCTAAAGGTCTCTCTACTTTAGGCTATATAACCACACCCACCTCACCTCATATCCAATCAAACATCCCTCCTTTTTAGACAACTGTACCAAACTGTTATCTCTCAACTTGTCTTAGTACCACTCCTACATCCCTTCCAGTTCCTTCCTTCTAATTTCCACTATGACTACATCAGCTTTCACAGCACATTTTAAGCGGTTACTTATTGCCACACTTTTACCTTTTCTAACCTCAGCCTACCTCTTAACTTCCTTTGAACACCCACAATATCTTCAAATCCACCATTCTCCCAAACAAACTACACTAACTCTTACTATCTCCCAAAATCACATAAACATAACTTCTATTCCTAGCTACGTGCTAGAAAAATATCACAGATTGACCCACATCAAGTACAATGATCTAAAAACTAAGAAATCTCTAAACCAAATCTGTAACCTACATAATCCTTTGTGTAGACTTAAAAGCCATTCCTTACAAGATGGTGACATTCACCCTAATCCTGGCCCAAATAGTACTTTAACAACTGAACTTCATAAACCCAGTCCCTCCAGCCCATCTTCCCCTACCAAACATACTAACTCTCTCTATATTGCACATCTCAATATACGTAGCATTAATAACAAAGTTGCACACCTCTCTGCTCTTTTAGATGTGCACTCTTTTGACATCCTATGCCTTACAGAGACATGGCTAAAACCCTATACCCAAGATACTGAAATCATCCCACCTGGGTACAATATTATAAGATTAGACCGCAAAAAATAGGAAGGGTGGGGGAGTAGCTATCCTTTTCAAAAATGACCTACAAGTTACCTCTTTAGACTATACACCACCTCTATAGAATAATGCAGAAATCCTTATTTCCAAATTTTAGCTTAATTCTAGTAAATCCATATACATCATATGTATCTACTTACCACCTGGTAATAATACCAGTATACTCGAAGATATCTTCAGCTCCCTGTCATCATCCTTCCCACAAGAAACTATAAGCCTTGGTGATTTCGATATTGACTGGAAATTTTTCAGTACTGAGCATCCTACTTCCCATATTAACCTCCATGGCTTTTCACAAATCATTACCTCCCCAACCAGAATAAACAAACCTAAGAAAAAAGAAAGCATCTTGGATTGGATTCTCATAAATAAACACCACCAGACTTATAAAGTAGGAATCTTCCCAGACGATATAAGTGACCACTCATTAACCTTCATAATCAGGCAAAAGATCGATATTCCCATCACAGCCACATATAGGTCAATACGGTCCAATAAAGACTTTAAACCTGTACTATTCCATAATGAACTTAGGGTATGTAATTGGTCTACCTTAAAAAGTCTCCCTCTTGAAGAGGCAGTAAAATACTTTAACACTAAATTCTTAGCCATCCTAGACCAGCATGCACCAAAACGCTCCATAAGAATTAGGTCAAAACCTGCCCCTTGGCTGTCTAAAGACACCAGACAGAAAATCTTACTCAGAAACAAAGCTTGGACCAGGTGGAGAACTACCAAAAATACTTTAGATCAACTAACATTTAGACAGATGAGAAGTGAGACAAAAAAAGCTATACTCTCAAATAAAAAAACTTTTATTGTCAAATTCAGCAGTCACACCATAATAATCCACAAAAGTTTTGGGCAAGCATTAATAGACTCCTACACCCAGGTCAAACTAGCACACCAACCCCACTAGGTAGTAACCATGAAAACCCTAAGCAAACTGCTAATGCCTTCAATACATTCTTCACAGAAGCTGTACAATCTCTAGCAAACCAACTAGCACCTGACAGCTCAAGCCTACCTACCTCCATTACTAGCTCTCTCCCTACATTTCAACTGCAACCCATCCCAACCCACTTCATCTACAAGCTCATCCTAAAACTAAAACCTTGTACTCCATCAGCTGACCAACTACCTGCAGAATACCTGCAGAAAGCAGCTACAGCTGTGGCCTATCCAATATCCATCCTCATAAACAGAACTATAAATGAGGGAACAATTCCAGCAATGTGGAAAATCTCTCACATTATCCCCCTACACAAAGTTGAGAACTCTAACAAACTTTCTAATTATCGTCCTATAGCACTACTATCCCCATTAGCAAAAATAATGGAAAAATGCATTCATAAACAACTACTCAACCATCTAATTAAAAACAACATACTAGCTGAGTGCCAACATGGCTTTAGGCCATTCCATAGTACCTCTACTGCCCTCCTATCCTTCTCTAACTCCATTAACAATAACAGAAATAACATCATCCTCTCCTCAGCACTTTTTATTGATCTTTCCAAAGCTTTTGACATGGTAAACCACCAACTACTTAAAATTATTCTCACATCTCTTTCTCTTGATGCACAGGCTGTAAAATGGTTCAGTTCCTACCTTATTAATAGGCAGCATGCCGTGCTCTGGGAGAATAACCTATCTTCCCACTTACGAGTCACCTTAGGTGTCCCTCAGATCTCCATTTTAGGCCCTCTCCTATTCTCAATTTTCATCAATGATCTTCACTTAGCAATTCCTCATGCTACTTGTATACAATATGCAGACGACTCTACAATTATTTGCTCAGCCAACTCCTCATCTGAACTGCAATCCATAACTCAAAAAGTGTTTAACGTAGTAGAAACATGGTTTCTTCAATGTTGCCTCCTCTTGAATCAAAAAAAAAAAAAAAAAAAGCTCCTTCTCTTTACTCCTCCTCGTAAGTCCACCCCAATAGATTTCTCAGTCACATCTAACAATGGTACACTGTTATCACCTGATTTAACAACCAAACTCCAAGGAGTTACAATTCGCAACAACCTTAACTTTGATACTCATATTAAAAACACAGTAAAAACAGTCAACAAAAAAAAATGCCTCCCTCTATAGGATCAAACCGTTCCTTACTCCATTAGCTAGATCTACTATTGCCCACTCCCATCTAATCTCAACACTTCTCTATGCCTCTCCTATTTATACTAATCTGTCTAAAAATAATCTTCAAAAACTGGCTAAATCATACAATAATATTGCCAGATTTGCCACTGGAAAACCTTTCAGAACCCACCACTGTCAGAATCTAAAGCAACTAGGTTGGCTGGAACTTCAGAATCAACTTAATTTTAACCAACTTACAATTGCCCATAAGACCCTTTACCATCCTCACAATACTCCAATACTATCCAGCCTGATCACCCCCCTATGAAAACCTTAACACCTTACACTCTTCAAATACACTACTAGTTTGCACAAGTAAGTCCAATAACATGGCAGGTGACTCTCTCTTCTCAAACACAGTTGGGAAAAACTGGAATCTTCTACCTAGTGAACTTACATCACTATCCTCCCTAACACTTTTCAAACTAAAACTTAAAATTCACCTTAAAACACACTGGCTATGCCCTTATTGTAGCCCTGACTAACCTTTGACTGATTTTTATTAACACTTTTACTTCTACTACCTTTCTTTGACTAAGTTTTCTTCTCCCTTATTACCAGAGAAATCAGGAACTGTAAATTAAGTAACCATCTGTAAGATTACTTCTGCAGAATTTATTGTATCTTATGTGATCTCCTAAATTGTATTGTCATATTAAATGAACAGTAACAATGTATACAAATATGCACTTTGCCTATATTATTGTAACCTTTATTAGTGTTTCAACTATTTTGATTTTTTATTTTGGAGATTTTCTCCCCGGGCCTCTACTGAAAATGGACATGTATCTAGTTAGACTAGCCTGGTCAACAAATGTAAAATAAAATAAAATAAATAAACAGTAATAGTCACATGTTCAAATTGTCAACTACAGCAATGCTGTTCCAAACTGGAGACCATGTTCATTGTGTTCTACACAGTTATACTCCGTTCCCAAAACATATTGTGGATAACTGAAAATTATTTGGATAAAAACACATCACAATGCACATTTTAAAAAACAGCATCTATAGGCATATGCTTTTTAAGGGAATCAAGCCCCATGTACCTCCTGTGGAGATGGACATACTCCACCTCTTGCTAATTTATTCTGTCTCTACAAGGTCATACAGCTTTTAGATGTAGTGACATATCCAGGTTTCCAAGAGAAGACAGTCTCTGTTTAAATGGATTTCTTGCATTATTGAAGTATTGGATGCCCTAGAAGTTACAATGCTCATTTTGGAATATGGTCTACCTATGCCAGCTCCTTCACTTCCTGGTCATAATACTTCAAACTACTCCAGCTCTCACCCAGACTGTCTTAGAGAACCACTATCACTTGTCAGTATATATATCAGTCCTTATAGCTCTGATTATTATCCCAGTAATAATCTTACTATACTGTCCCGGTAATAATCTAACTATACTGACCCAGTAATAATCTCACTATACTATCCCAGTAATAATATAACTGTACTGTCCCAGTAATAATATAACTATACTCTCCCAGTAATAATCTGAGTATACTGTCCCAGTAAAAATCTCACTATATTATCCCAGTAATAATCTCACTATACTATCCCAGTAATAATTTTACTATACTCTCACAGTAATATTATAACTATACTGTCCCAGTAATAATCTCACTATACTATCCCAGTAATAATTTTACTATACTCTCACAGTAATATTATAACTATACTGTCCCAGTAATAATCTCACTATACTATCCCAGTAATAATCTGACTATACTATTGCTCTCACTGCTGTGTAGATATCTTAGTTCTATCAATACATCAGCATGCTGTTCAGATAGTTAACTCTCAATTCTGCCTTTGTATTCTTCTTTCATCTTAACACACATATCTAATCATGCTAGAATTCATTACACAAAAGAACACTCACATTTCTTCATTTCTGCCCCACATGAGCATCAGAACTGAGGTACCTGTACCTTACTCTACATCTATAGGTTTCATGAAACTTAACTATGGTAAGGAAACTATATAGCACCAACCCTCCCCCCTTGACAAATTAAAACAAATACATTTAAAACAAAATAGATCAATGGTCCACAACTGTGTAGACATTCATCCAAACTGGCAAATAATACTGCCTCAACTGATCATTACAAAATTTATTCCAGTCTTTAAATTCAACAGCCTAAAATTAGCAAGAAGTCTCTGAAAAAAAATTGAAAAGCCCCATTCTTGTTTATCTTCAAAAAAGACATGCATCTTTATCATTTGCAAAACATGGGTCAGAAACCATATCATAGATGTGAGGAAATACTCCTACAGGGTTATAATATACTCAGATTAGATCCCAAAACAGTAAAAAGGAATAGCCGTTATCTACTCCAACTCCTTACATGTCATTCACTACCCCGTCACTATAATAACTTTTGGCAGTGCAGAACTCTTCATCTCCTCACACAAGATAGACAAAAATAACACATTACACATAGTAGCCTTATAGCCTCATATATTCCACCCAATAATAACAACAAACCAACTCTGGAAGACATACTATTGTGGACCAACATGAATATCTTAAATATACTCATAATTTTTGGAGATGTGGACATAGTACGGGCAGGTATTCCTCCAGAAATCTCCAATCACCCTATAGACCTATGTGGATTCAATCAACTAGCCCACATACCCACCAGCCTCAACAGAAAACCACCAAGGCTGCTAAACTAGAGTGGAGTTTAACAACAAAAAACAGCAAGATGCTTCAAACTGCCCTACCTAATTCTATAGTCAACCACCAACCATATATTTACCTTAAGAAGCATCATAAAATCATCAAAGGCCAATGCTACAACCTAAAGAGAAACCATTCAAATTTTAGTAGTGAAGCCTAAGAGTGAACCCTTCAACAATGCAGCTGGTCCCACCTATCAGATCTCCTCCAGGATGACACTGTACTGCATTTTAGTAAACAATTTCTCAACAAAATAAACACATAAGCCCAGTAAATAAAAAAAAGAAGTTATGTACTCACCATAACGTCCCATGTGAGTTGTTCATCTCGTCTTCATTCTTACTGATGGGTTCAGAGCTGATCCTCAGCTCCAACTCGGTCAACTGCAAAAGCTCGAGGTCTTCAACTAGCTCGAGGCCCACTCCCTATCCCATGATGCATCTTGTGCTTCCCTCGGATGTTGTTTGCTGCCAACAGGCTACATACTACTAGCAATATGCTAATATTGGAAGAGACAGTAACACCATGACATAAATACATTCTCAGTCCTTAAGAAGCCTAGATGGGGGTTGGAGGGTGGGACATAAGAATGCAGGCAAGATGAACAATTCACATGGAATGTTATGGTGAGTACATAACTTCTTTATGTGAAGTTGTTCTATCTCGCCGTACATTCTTACTAATGGGTAGCATCCGAAGCACCTTCTTTCTCGGGTGGCTCATAGGTTCATAGGTTCATAGGTAGGTACTAGGCTATCGGCCCTGGGACCTATACAAGCCCAGCCAAAAAGGTACCCTGGCTTTTGCAACCCACAAAAATTATTTTTCTGTGCCACTGTCGAGCAGAGCCACAGAGGTGATCCCCGGGGTGAATTTCCTATTTCCCATCCAATCATCAAGATTTTTCTTGAAGAGTGCTAATGAGGAGCTTTGTTTGATATAGATAGGTAGTTTATTCCAGAGTATGGGAAGTCTGTGGGACAAGAATCTATCCCTCCGACATGTTCTGTTTATTGTGGTGACAAGGTTTAGGTCCCTAGAGCGTGTAGCTCGGAGGGATTGGGATTTCTTTAAGTGGAGCATGTCCAACAGTTTTGGGTTTGACATAGCTTTGTATGTTAGGCAGAGATCACCTCTGAGTAGGTGATATGCAACAGAGTAAAGCTGGAGTTTTTTGAGACGGTCTGCATAGGGCATCTGTTTGAGCCCGGTAATCCTCTTTGTGAGGTATTTCTGCTGCCTTTCCAGTTGTTGTAGATGTCTTGTGAGGTACATACCAAAAGGGGCATTGTACTCTATAATGGGACTAATGAGTGATGAGTAGAGGGGAACAATGACCTCTTTTTTTTCTGGATGAGAAACCTAATGTGATGAGGTGTGCCATGTAGAAGGATTTCCTGACTACTGTTGCGATGTGATTATCAAAGGAGAGACTACTGTCCACCTGTGTCCCAAGGTCTCTTATCACACTTTCAGTGTTAAGTATACTACCGCCTATGCTGTAGTTCATGGGTACAGAGTTTTTACCAAAGGGAATGACAATGCACTTTTTGGCATTGAGCTTGAGGCCATGGCTTTGACACCAGGCATCTGTCTCAGTGAGAACCTTTTGTAGGATGTCCACATTGTTAGGAGTTTCAATTATGGCTCCTAGTTTGCAGTCATCTGCGAACTTCATTAGCCAAAGACCTTCTGTGTTAGCCTGTACTTCAGAGAAGTAGATACCAAACAGGAGAGGACCCAGGACTGAACCCTGTGGTACTCCACTTGTCACTGGTCTGAAGTCAGATGTGGAGTCTGCTACTTTCACAGTGTGGGTTCTGTCAGTGAGCCAGTTGGCAACCCATCTTGTAACATAGGGATTTATACCTAGTTTAGTGAGTTTATCTATAATTTCAGAGTGGGGGATGGTGTCGAAAGCCTTGGCAAGATCTAGATAGGCTGTGTGAACCACCTTACCCTTGTCTATGGCTTTGGTGACTACTTCAAAAAAGTCTATCAGGTTTAGGAGACATGATCTGCCTTTTACAAACCCGAACTGGGTGGGGTCCAGAGTTTGGAGATTACCAATATCTTTGTTTATAAGTTCCATGATGATACGTTCCATGGCCTTGCAGATCAGGCTCGTCAGGCTAATGGGGCGGTAGTTCCCGGGGTCTGTGGTGACTCCCCCCCTTGTGGAGTGGGATAACCGTTGCTGTGAGCCATTCAGCAGGCACAAAGCCTGAGGTGAGGTTATGAGTGAACATGGTACGGAGGTGGGGTGCCAGTTCGTTCTGTAGTTCATGTAGAACACATCCTGGGATGTTGTCTGGTCCCATGGATGCTGTGTTCTTGGCTTTAGAGAGTGTGGTTTTTACTTGTGCAGCCGTGATTACAGAAACTTTGCATTTTTCCGGTATAGAGATGGGCTCTTTAGGGGGTGAGAGGGGGTAAATTAGCAATGAACCTATCTGCCAGGATGTTGGCAATATCAGTTGGGTCTGTATATTTAGTGCCATTGTGCTGTAACTTAGAGCAGATCTGAGTGTTGCCATTGAGATTCTTGACATAGCTATAGAATGCTTTGTGGTTGTCTTTAGAATCAGTGGCAATTTTGTTTTCATAACTAGCTTTGGAGGCTTTTATCAGGGATCACAGATTCTTACTGAGGCTGACCAGGGAGCTCCTCCACTCGTAGGATTTTACTCTCTTTTGCAACAGTTTCTTCCTTCTGTTGTACAGTTTATTTAAGGCAGGGGACCACCAGATAGGCATTCCTTTTTTTGGAGGATAGCGTCTTGGTTCTGTTTGGTTTAGCATGATCCATGCGCTCATGTAAGTGCTTATAAAGTGCAATTGTGTGGGATTCAGTAGTCATAACTGTATTGTTCATCTGCATGGCTGTCATGAAGTTCACCACTTCTGTCTTAACAAGCATGAAGTTGGCTTTGGAGAAATGTTTTACCATGATTTCCTTAATGGGGGGTGGGGCAGGATGTGGATATCTAGAGTAATTAGCGAATGGCTGGATTGGACCAATGAGGCATTGACTTCAGGTGTAGAACACTGGTCACTCATGTTGGTAATGACTAGATCTAGGATATTGTTGCCCCTGGTGGGGGGTGTGGATAAGTTGATTCAGGGCATTGGAGTTTATGAATTCCAGAAAGCGTTGAGCAAAGGAGTTGGTACATGAGTAGTTTTCCCAGTTAATGGTGGGGTAGTTGAAATCGCCCATTATTAGGGTGTTTAGTTGAACCCTAATATTTTCCAGTACATCTAGAAAAGAGGAGTGGGAATCCTGGGGCATGGAGGGTGATCTGTAGCAAGCTACAATTTGGATTGCAGTTTTGCCCAGAGTTAGTTGCACTTGGATTTCTTTGGCTGCATTATGCTGAGCAACTAGCCTGGAGGTGTGGATATCTTTAATGAATATGGACACACCTCCACCTTTGGTGTTCTGGTCCAGGTTACATGGCCGAAAAGTGTGGTATGAGTTATAGCCTGGTAGTGCAGGGGTGTTCTGTTAAGTGGAGCATGTTCAACAGCTCTGGGTTTGACATAGCTTTGTATGTTAGGCAGAGATCACCTCTGAGTAGGTGATATGCGAGGGAGTAAAGCTGGAGTTTTTTGAGACGGTCTGCGTAGGGCATCTGTTTGAGGCCGGTAATCCTGTTATTTTCATTTTATCATGTGTGGTCCAGTTTAGTATAAAAATGTTTTGCTCTTGATATATTGATAGATTAAATGATTCATTCAATCTGTTGGATAGTATATACCTAAAAAGGTATAGTTAGTATTTAAAAGTAGGGTGGGCCTATATGATCTTTATCTGGTTTCAAAACAGGGGTTATAAAGCAATATTTCTAGGAAGAATGAATTTTGTTTTCTTTTTGCATTGATAAACATATTTTTAAAAATATATGTTCAGTGCATCACAAGATGATAATGTATATATATCGCAGGAATTACGACATTTAATCATGCAGCTTTATTATTTTTGCATTTATTGTTTTCTTAGTTGTTCTTCAGCTCATTTAAGTTAACACTTCTCATCATATCTATGCTGATTAAGTTTTGTTCTTCAAGTTCTTTTGGCAGTGCAGAACTCTTCATCTCCTCAAACAAGATAGACAAAAATAACACATTACACATAGTAGCCTTATAGCCTTATATATTCCACCCAATAATAACAACAACCCAACTCTGGAAGACATACTATTTTAGACCAACATGAATATCTTAAATATACTCATAATTTTTGGAGATGTGGACATAGTATGGGCAGGTATTCCTCCAGAGTACGGGCAGGTATTCCTCCAGAAAACTCCAATCACCCTATAGACCTATGTGGATTCAATCAACTAGCCCACATACCCACCAGCCTCAATAGAAAAGCACCAAGGCTGCTAAACTAGAGTGGAGTTTAACAACAAAAACCAGCAAGATGCTTCAAACTGCCCTACCTAATTCTATAGTCAACCACCAGCCATATATTTACCTTAAGAAACATCTTAAAATCATCAAAGGCCAATGCTACAACCTAAAGAGAAACCATTCAAATTTTAGTAGTGAAGCCTTTAAGTGAACCCTTCAACAATGCAGCTGGTCCCACCTATCAGATCTCCTCCAGGATGACACGGTACTGCATTTTAGTAAACAATTTCTCAACAGAATAAACACATAAGCCCAGTAAATAAAAAAAATAAGTTATGTACTCACCATAACGTCCCATGTGAGTTGTTCATCTCGCCTTCCTTCTTACTGATGGGTTCAGAGCTGATCCTCGGCTCCAACTCGGCCAACTGCAAAAGCTCGAGGTCTTCAACTAGCTCAAGGCCCACTCCCTATCCCAAGATGCATCTTGTGCTTCCCTCGGATGTTGTTTGCTGCCAACAGACTACATACTTCTAGCAATATGCTAATATTGGAAGAGACAGTAACACCATGACATAAATACATTCTCAGTCCTTAAGAAGCCTAGATGGGGGTTGGAGGGTGGGACATAAGAATGCAGGCAAGATGAACAACTCACATGGAATGTTATGGTGAGTACATAACTTCTTTATGTGAAGTTGTTCTATCTCGCCGTACATTCTTACTTATGGGTAGTGTCCCAAGCGCCATCTTTCTCAGGTGGCTCATGGGAGAATGTTCTTCAAGAGAGTGGAGCCAAAGGAAGCCCTGTCCCTGGAGGCCTTATCTACTTTGTAATGAGTGATGAAGGTATGGGGCCTTGACTAAGTAGCTGCTGCACAAATAGTATCTAATGGTAATTTAGCCATAAAGGCTAATGAAGTAGATACAGCTTTAGAAAAGTAGGCTTTTATTTTCTGTTGTAACGGTGTATTCACTGAAGTGTAAGTGAAGGATATACAATCTGATAATCATTTTGATAAAGTGGTCTTTGCCAATGGTGTGGCTTTTTTAGACCCTGAAAAGGAAACAAAGAGCTAATCTGCTTTCCTGATATGTTTGGTCCTGTCTAAATAGAATCAAAGTTGTCTGTGAACATCAAGTTTGTGCAGTATATGTTCCATCTCATTAGTGTTATTAAGGAAAAATATAGGCAATTCAATAGACTGGTTGAGATTTGTCACTAAGCAAACTTTAGGTAAAAATGAAGGATTCATCCTGAGTGAGAATCTGTCATTATGGAAAATCAAATAAGGGGTTTTAATGGACAAGGCCTGTAACTTTGAAACCCTCCGAGCAGAAGTCATAGTTATTAAAATATGGTTTTCCGTGATAGGTATTTCAAGTCACAAGATGCAGCTGGTTCAAAGGGGGGCAGGATTATATGGGAAAGAACAAAATTTAGGTTCCATGGCATAACTGGAGCTTTGATGGGTGATCTCAAATGGACAGTACCCTTCAGAAAGGCTTTTGAGAGTCTATGTGACATAATATTAGATCCCTGGTTATCTAGATGAAAGTTAGCAATCGCTGCCAATTGAACTCTAATGGTGACCCTTGACTGAAAGGTTTAGTCAAAAACTCCAGAATGGATGAAATTGAAGCCAGGTACGGATCAATATTGTTCTGAAGCACCCATATAGATAACCTCTTCCATTTACTATGATATAACTTCCTGGTGGATGATTTATGAGAGGATGTTAAAATATATTGAGCCGCAGCTCATAGATTGTGAATCTTGGCTATTTTTGGAATTGGAGCAGCCAAGCTGTCAGTTTGAAGGACTGAAGAGAAGGGTGGAGAACCCCTGATGAATGAGTCAGGAGATCTGGAACTGTGTCCAGAATCCAAGGTTCTTCAAATTTGACAAGGCCAGTAAGGGGCTATTAGAATGATGGTACTTCCCAGAGCCTTGGCTTTCTGTAAAACTTTCGGTATGAGAGGAAAAGGAGGGAATGCATACAGGAGACCCAGGGGCCAATTGTGTACAAGTGCATCCCTTGGGGCATCCCCCGGAGGGGGGATTAGGGCAAAGTAGTTGCTGCATTTCGTGTTTGTTGGAGTTGCAAAGAGATCGCAGCAAGGCTGGCCCCAGCTGCAGAATATCCTTTCTGCTACTACTTCTTTTAGGGGCCACTCATGAGGCAGTAGAATCTCCTTTCTCAGCTTGTCTGCTATCACATTGGATCACCCCGGGATTTGCGTTGCTATCAGAAAGCACTGGGTGGAAGTTTCCCATTGCCATACTCTCAGAGCCTCTCGACACAGGGGGTAAGATCTGGTTCTTCCTTGTTTGTTTATGCATCAGACCACTGACATATTGTCTGTCTGAATTGCAATAGTTCCCAGATGAAGAGAGTCCTGAAAGGACTACAATGCTAGAAGTACTGCTCTCATCTCCAGAACGTTGATATGCAGGTGAGCCTCGTAACTGTTCCACATGCCTTGGGCTGTCCTTCCCCGATAATGCCTGCCACCCTATCAGGGAGGCATCCGTGGTCACTGTGGCTATGGGAGCGGGTAGAACAAAAGGGTGACCTAGAGTTACTTGGTGAGATGTCAGCCACCACTGAAGGTCCTTCTTGCAGGAATTCGTTATCAGTGACATTGGGAGTTCTTAAAAGGATCATTGCATGAACAGGAGCCATTGTAGCACTTTAACAAAGTCATTTTTGTGTTTAAATTACCTGTTTATTTTATTTATTTTTGTGTTTAAATTACCTGTTTAACTGTTGTAGGCTACACAGGAGGAGTGGTTTCTGCCCAGAAATTAGTAGTTTATTGGCCATTTTGGGCTAATTTCTATCTTTCATTTCCCTGCTATAAAACCCACATTTGTGAGGTTTTTGCACTTGTATACAGCTCAGCAAGCTCCTGCCTGGTGCCCTGCAGAGTTCTACAGCAACAGAGAGACAAATGAGAGACTTTGGAGTGATTAGGTATCATTTTTCCTGCATTTTATTGCTGCCTTTAGCTAATTCCAGCTAAAACGCCAATTTTTTTTTGAGTTTCTGTGATGTAAAAAGCTTGTTTCAGCTACATATTGTACTTATTTTACTGACTGCACTTTAACAAAGTAATTTTTGTGTTTAAATTACCTGTTTATTTTATTTATTTTTGTGTTTAAATTACCTGTTTAACTGTTGTAGGCTACACACTAAAGTGTGATAGCCATTTCTGTGCATTGAAAGTGTTTTTTTGATTATATCTGCTATATTTTCTGAAAAAAAAAAAAACAAACAAAAAAATATACTTGTTTTCCCACCTTTCTAAGTTAGTGTAGCCCAGTTTTCAGGTTAGTGCTGAATTTAGGGCTGTGTTACAAGTTTCTGTGTTTGCCCATACCTTACTTGGATAGAAGGAAGTTTCTCTGTTCACCTGTGAGAGAGGGGAGCTTTGTGCAGCCTATCCGTCCCTGGAGGAGTGGTTTCTGCCCAGAAATTAGTAGTTTATTGGCCATTTTGGGCTAATTTCTATCTCTTTCATTTCCCTTCTATAAAACCCACATTTGCTTGGTTTTGTGAACCGGGCAGCACCAGTTAGCTAGGGTATAACTATTCCCGGCTCCACAAAGTCTACTCTTCAATTTTTCCCTTGGAACTAGACAAACTTTTAACTTAAGCACTCAAACCATTCACATCTCAGCCCAGCACTTGCTCAAAACTCATAGCAAGCACTAATAACCCTTAGCACTAGAACCCCCTATACTATAGAGAAGGACAAGGCTCTCTATTCGACCTTACCAGCCAATCAGTAAAACAGTTCACTCTACCTATCCAGGCATGTACAAAGGGCAGTTTCAGGTGTACTCTCTGGTCCAACTGATGAATCTGGGCATTTTGAGGCAGTGTTAAAACTGCCTCATGTACACAGACAACCCTTTACTCCTACCACTAAACACTAATACGTGCGAGAGATGCAATTATACAGCCAAACTGGAGGCTAAGCTCTCTCAACCCAAGACTGGACCAGACAGTCAAGAGGAGAAGGGAACTACTTGCATCACACCACCAGTCTCACATAGACCTATGAAACCACCACTGGCAAAACACACACATAAATACACAAAAACATACTCGGAGGCTCTAAATAAAAATCTGCAAAAGCAACAGAGACCTCCAAAGCAGACACTCAAGCAACCTCCAACCCCCAACACAAACCATGATACACATACTTCACAAAACCAGTGTGTCATGCAATCACAGCCCTTAAGGCAAAATAACATACCTAACACACTAGTAATAGGTGACTCTAATAGTCAGGCACACTGACGTCCCACACACTAGGCTGAACAAGGAGAAGGTTACTGTTAGCTACCTGTTGGGTGCCAGGATCCACCACATAACACAAGCACTCAGGTCTCTCCCAGAACAAGTACAAATACTACTCTGTCATTGTCCATGTTGGTGTGAATGACCTGAGCCGTACCTCCCTGGACTACATGAAAAGAGACATGGAAGAGATTGCTGATCACATAGCCCAGGCTGGTATGACCCTGACCTTGAGTAGCATCCTGCCCTCACCAAGAATGATACCATGGTATAAAAAAATTATCAATTTCAACAATTGGCTAAGCTTCTGGTGTCATTCAAAGGGGATTCAGTGACTGTCAGCCTGGGATGACATGCTCAACAAGCCACACTGCTTCGCTAGAGACAACTTGCACCTGTCATCCTTAGGCTTTTGAATACTGGCCAAGGCTCTTGCCACCCCCATAGTGCCTTTTTTAGGCAAGGCTCAAAAGACAAACCCAACACCGTAAATAGCACAAGTAACAAAAAACTGAGGGTAATGCTGCTCAATGCCAGAAGTCTAAACCTCAAAATGCACGCACATGAGGCACTCCTCAATATGGAGAAAATCGGTATATATGCAGTAACAGAAACCTGGTTTAAGGCTCCAGAGAGCACCTCAACACTACCAGGCTACACCATACATTTTGGCCACAAAACCCAGACGGAAATTAAAAAGGTGGGGGCGTATCCATATTCATCAAGGATACTTACACCTCCAGGTTAGTGGTACAGCACAATGCTTCAGAGATCATCCACGTGCAACTAACAATGGGAAAAAAACTGCAATTCAAATTGTAGCTTGCTACACATCACCCACCATGTCCCAGGATCCCCATTCTGCATTTCTGAAAACACTGGGAAACATAAAGGTCCTACCAAACACCTTGATATTGGGTACCCAAACATTAACTGGGAGAACTACTCAAGCGCTAACTCCCTTGCCCAACATTTCTTAGAATTTATAAATTCAAATTTCCTGCATCAACTGGTCAACACCCCCACCAGATGTGACAACATATTGGACCTGGTCATCACCAACATGGGCGACCAGTGTTCCACACTGGAGGTCAACCCCTCGCTGGTTAGATCTGACCATAAACTAATCACTCTGGATATCCACATTCCACCCCCATCCCCGGTCAAAGAAATCACCGTGAAAAACTTTTCAAAAGCAAACTTCATGTTACTTAAGACAGAGGTGGAAAGTTTCAAAGCTCCCATGCTAAAGGATAATGCTGCCCAAGCTGCAAAATCCTTTACTAATGCACTCTATGGCACCTACAAGAATGCATGGATTGTGCTATCCCAAGCAAAACCAAGACTCACTCCTCCAAGAAAAGGAAACCAGTCTGGTTTACCCCTGCCATAAACAAGCAACACAATAGAAGGAGGAAACTAGTACAGAAAAGAGTAAAATCCCAAGAAGATAAGACATCCCTGATCAGTATCAGCAAGAAACTACAATCCCTCATAAAATCATCCAAGGCTAGCTTTGAAAGAAAAATTGCCAAGAACTCCAAAGATAACCGCAAGGCATTCTTTAGCTACTTCAGGAATCTATGTGACAATTCTCAGATCTGCTCAGAGTTAGTGCAGAATGGCAGAAAATACTGATATGGACAACATCCTGGCAGACAGGTTCAGTGCAAACTTCACCCCCTCTCACCACCAAAAGGGCCCATAACCATACCAGAAGAACAGTTAAAACAGCCCTCTCCAAAGCCAAAAACACAGCATCAATGGGACTGGACGGTGTCCCAAGCTGCATCCTACACAAGCTCAAAGATGAACTAACCCTTCACCTAAACACACTGTTCAAACTCAGCCTTTCCACAGGCTAAGTGCCCATAGAGTGCTACTGCTACTGTAAGACTGTAGTTATTAACTAAGTAACTAAATTGTCTGATACATACTGCTGTCCTCAGTTTAATTGGTCCTTGTCAGCTTGAATATGTGTCTTCTATGAGTACTTCCAGCCAATATTAAGAGAAGGGCTAAAGCTGGGGAGACAGGATGTGCACCAGCGACAGCCACCCATTCTCCTTGATGAATGTTACAGTTGTGCACGCCATTTTGTTTGCATAGTCAGTTTTCCTGGTTGTATAAAGTTGTCACATTTGGCCAATACTGCTTTTTTCATCGCAGTGGTTTGTACTGCACTGTATAGACACAAGCACTTAGAACTGAACATTTCCCTGTAAAACTACTTCTCAAAATTCACTAGGTCTTAGTTGTACATAGACCAACTACTTTGTGTATTGAGGACCACCACCTAATGAGTTTAATATTAGATAGCTTTAATAGAAGTCAATACTCATACAGCACCCTAACTAGCCATATGTAAGACCTTCAATTACTACTGCCTATTGATCACAAAGCAAGGATCTGGTGCCATGGATATTATTTTATTTGACATTTGTTTACTGGGAAAGTCTAATATAGATGTTGTCCATTTTCAACAGAGGCACAGAGCAAAGCACTCTAAACACTAAGCATTAATGATATCAGAAAAATATACGTGAAGAGATAGTGCAATTTAACATTGGCTAACAAATAAACAGTATAGTGTAGGAACACAGCTTTGGTATTCATAGTAATTGAGCGATAACAAATAATTCAGTTTAAAAATTGTCTAGGAGTAAAGCATACATAGTACAGGATTATTTGGATATGTACAGCAGCTGTATGATTTGCTAAGATAATGTAAAAAAATTGAATCTGTTGGGGGGGGAATAAAATCTTAGAGAAGAGGGAAGTTGAGAGAGAGAGAGAGACAGAGTTATAAAGGTGGAGAATACGGAAAGAGTTTAAAGAAAAGAAAGAGTGGGATAGGTTAGGAAGGATGAGTTAGAAGAATGCTAATTAAAGTATAAAATTAGAATAAGGGGATGAGTGAAAGGAAGGGTGAGTGATAATGGGTTGTAAGTTAATTTAGCATAAGGGAAGGGTGAGTAGAGGGAAGGGTGAGCGAGAATGGGGGTTGAGTGTAGCTGAGAGGAGGTGCTTTTTATTATAGCAATGCTAATGTTAACTTAATGCAGATGAGGAACACAGCCACATATTACATAGGAAGTCTTTTAGGTTCATAGGTTGGTACTAGACTATCGGCCCTAGGGCCTATACAAGCCTAACCATAACAATTCCCTGGATATTTCTTCCCACAATATTTACTTCTCTGGACCCGAGTCTAGCAGGGTGACTGACATGATCTCCGGGGTGAATTTCCTGCCTCCCATCCAATCATTAAGGTTCCTTTTGAAGAGGGGGAAGGAGGCACTCTGTTTAACATGTATGGGCAGTCTATTCCAGAGTATGGGGAGTCTCTGGGTCTGGAACCTGTCCCTCCAGCATGTTTTGTTCATTGTGATGACAAGGTTTAGATCCCTGGAGCGTGTGGCTGAGAGATTGGGATTTCTTTAAGTGGAGCATGTCCAACAGCTCAAGGTTTGGCATGGCCTTGTATGTTAAGCAGAGATTGCCCCTGAGTAGATGATATGCCACAGAGTATAGCTGGAGTTGTTTTAGACGGTCAGGATATGGCATCTGCTTTAGGCCTGTGATTCTTTTAGTGAGATATTTCTGTGGCCTTTCCAGCTGTTGCAGATGTCTTGTGAGGTACAAACCAAATGGGGCATTATACTCTATAATGGGTCTAATGAGGGATGAGTACAGTAGGACAATGACCTCATTTTTTCTGGATGAAAAGCTCTTAGTGATGAGGTGTGCCACATAGAAGGATTTCCTGACTGTTGTGGCGATGTGGTTATCGAAAGTGAGACCACTGTCCACCTGTGTCCCTAAGTCTCTTATCACACTTTCAATGTTTAGTGTACTGCCACCTGTGTGGTAATTTATGGGTACATGTTTTTTCCCAAAGGGGATAACTATACATTTCTTGGCATTAAGCTTGAGCCCATGGCTCTGGCACCAGGCATCTGTTTCTGTAAGGCCCTTTTGTAGAATATCCACATCATTTGGTGATTCATTAATGGCTCCCAGTTTGCAGTCATCTGTGAACTTTGTTAGCCAGAGTCCCTTAGTGTTGGCCTGTACTTCAGAGAAGTAGATTCCAAACAAGAGTGGTCCCAGGACTGAACCCTGAGGTACTCCACTTGTCACTTGTCTGGAGCTGGATTTGGAGTTGGCTACTTTTACAGCCTGGGTACTGTCAGTAAGCCAGTTGGCAACCCATCGAGTGACATAGGGATTTATGCCCAGCTTAGTAAGTTTATCTATGATTCCATAATGGGGGATGGTGTCGAAGGCCTTGGCGAGGTCCAGATAGGCTGGGTAGACCACCTTACCCATGTCCACAGCTCTGGAGACTGATTCGAAGAAGTCAATCAGATTCAGGAGACAAGATCGGCCCTTTACAAACCCAAACTGGGTGGGGTCCAGTGTTTGAAGGTTGCCAATGTCTTTGTTTGTAAGTTCCATGATAATGCGTTCCATGCCCTCGCAGATCAGGCTTGTCAGACTGATGGGACGGTAGTTCCCAGGATCAAAGGCAGATCCCCCCTTGTGGAGTGGGATAACTGTAGCTGTGCACCACTCAGTAGGCACGAAGCCTGAGGTGAGGCTATGATTAAACATGACACTTAGGTGAGGTGCCAGTTCATTTTGTAGTTCATGTAGTACACAGCCTGGGATGTCATCTTATCCCATGGATGCTGTATTCTTAGCTTTGGAGAGTGCAGTTTCTAGGCCTTGATTACTGGGATTTGGCAATCTTTTGGTATTGAGATGGGCCCTTTAGGGGTTGAGAGGGGGGGGGGGGTGAAGTTGGCACTAAATCGATCTGCCAGGATATTGGCAATATCCTTGGGATCAGTATATTTAATGCCATTCTGTTGTAGCTCAGAGCAGATCTGAGCATTGCCTTTTAGATTCTTGACATAACTATAGAATGCCTTGTGGTTGTCTTTGGAATCTTTGGCAATTTTATTTTCGTAAATAGCTTTTGAGGATTTTATGAGGGATCTCAGCTTCTTACTGAGGCTGGTGAGGGAGGTTTTGCATCCTGGGATTTTCCTCTTTTCTGCAACAGTTTCTTCCTTCTGTTGTATAGTTTGTTTATAGCAGGGGACCACCAGATTGGCTCCCTTTTTTTTGGAGAAGAGCATCTTGGTTCAATTTGGGATGGCACTATTCATGCATGAGTGGATGTGCTTGTACAGTGCCTTGGTGTAGGATTCTGCAGTCAAACTTTCAGATCCCATCTGCATGCATGTCATGAAGTTTATCACTTCTAACTTCAGTAGCATGAAGTTGGCTTTGGAGAAGTTTTTTTTAAAGAGGTTTCCTTACTGGGGGGTAGGGGTGGGATGTGGATGTCAAGGGTAATTTTCTTATGGTCAGACCTTACCAATGAGGGGATGATTTTAGAGTAGATTTGAATGATTGAAAGGAAGGAGTTTACCTAATAGATATGGGTATAGATTTCCATAATTTAGTGGCAGAGTAGGACCATAACCTGTATTCGGTGGACTTGGTCAGTTTATGTACAGTAAGGAGTTTTTGGTCATTGGATCATAGTGGTTAATTAGGAGCACAGTTGCATAGAGTTTTATTTAGTGTAGGACAGGTGAAGGGGTAATGTATGACTTTGTAAGGTTCATAGGTTGGTACTAGGCCACCGACCCTAGGGCCTATATAAGCCTAGTCATAACAATTCCCTGGCTATTTTTTCCCACAGTATTTACTTCCCTGGAACCCTGTTTAGCAGGGCAACTGACATGGTCCCTGGGGTAAATTTCCTGTCTCCCATCCAATCATCAAGGTTCCTTTTGAAGTAGAAGGTTTTTATGTTGAAAGGTGGGGTAGCTCTAACTATTTGAGACTTTTTAGTATTTCCTGCAAATGTAGTATTTTTATTATAAAATTGTTCAAGTTTTTCTTTTAGTGATGTCTGGAAGTTTGTGAGGGCGGGAATACCATAATGAAGTGAAGGAAGGAGACAGACAGAGGCTAATGTATCTCTTCTGCCTCTGTAGAGCATGCTAAGTCACATGGGTATAGCTGCAAAACATGGGACATTTACAATTAAAGGTTCAGTCTCACATGAAAAGTACTGAAGAAAATTGTAAATGACTTACTTCCATAGTTCTTTGCTTGTCAAGTTGTTTAGGCAAGTATTTCTGAACATAACATAACATGACAGTTCAGTCCAACAAAAGCAGCAAGCAAATAACTCCAAAAATCCAAAAAGTAAACAAAAGCTATGTCAGTACGAAGAAATTTATTATAATCCAAGCCGATAGTAAGCGCGTTCTTCTCTTATGCAAGAGACTTCTTCATACTATGGATTTACCATAAAAAAATATGCTTTAAATACTACATTAATTAACATTTTAAAACACCATTTAACATTTAAAAGCACAGTGACATAAAAATGCACAGTAACCATGCATACATTAATGCTTCAACCCCTTTCTTTTTAAATACATTACAAACTGTTCCCTGTTATTTAAACCTGGAGGGAAACAAGCATTTAATTTAACATGCCAACAATATTCTAGCCAACCTAGTTCTTCTTCAACATTTACTAACTTAATATTTTGATGCACAGTGTCCAAAACTATACATTTAAAATTAATTTTACATGTCTTATCAACATAATGTTTGCTCATAGCATTTTTTGTATCTCCATTACTAATAGCATAATTATGTTCATAAATTCTTTTGTATACTTCTCTCTTTGTTCTTCCCACATAAAATGATCTACATTCTGAACACATCAATAAATAAATAATTTTTTTTGATTTACAAGTAAACCTCCCTGGGACTTGGACTACTGTTTTCCCAACTAATAATTCACTACCATCAGTAAATAAATATTGGCAATAGTTACAGTTATAACATTTAACCATCCCTTTTCTTACCTCAGCTTCTTTAACTTTATTTAGTTTACTTTGAAAAAGACCTTTAAAGTTTCTAGCTCTTTTCTGTACAAACTTGGGTTCATTCCCTATTTTCTCCATAATTTCTCTATTTCCTTTTAAAATTCCCCAGTTTCTCCTCACTATATTCTTTAGAGTGTTTGAATCTGTACAATTTTGTATTGCTAATGCTGTACTATAATTGTTATGTGTTTTATCACCAACATTCATATTGACATTATTTCCAGTATTATTCCTCTTAATTAATTCATCAGTGAACAACCTTTGTACTTCATCTTGAGGGTATCCTCTTATTTCCATCCTTTTACACAAATTTAAAGCTTCAAGCTCAAACAATTCATCATCTTTAGTTAAATTACTAATCCTTTTAAGTTGTCCCTTAACAATATTAACTTTAGTTCTTTTAGGATGCAAACTAGAATAATGCAAATACATATTATTTTGAAAATCTTAGAAATTAATTTATTATCATATTTATATATTGTCAGATCTAAAAAATTGATTTTATCTGCATTATAACTATATGTAAATTTTATATAGGAACAAACATTATTTATGTAATTCAAAAAGTTATTTAACTCATTAATAGTACCATCCCACACTACAAGGACATCGTCAATAAATCTTAACATCTTGACTATATGTTTACTATGTTCACTTTCTAAAATATTGGCTATTTCCCAACCTTGCATAAACACATTAGCATAACTAGGGGCTAGAGCAGCACCCATCGCAACACCATTTGTTTGGACATGTATTTGATCATAAAACTCTAAATAAATATGGCTCAAAACTAAATCAATCATCTCCATTATTAACCCTACTGTACTTGGGGAGAACACTTTAGATTCTAATAGTTCTACCCTTACTGTCTCCATTCCTTCTTTATTCGGAATCATGGTATACAAAGAATTGATATCTAATGTAACCAGTATATGCAAATCAGACACCTGAATCTCTTCCAGTTTTTTTATACAGTCATAACTATAAGTCTTACCCCTTGGTACTACCCTCTGTAGATGCTTGTCAACAAACACTGACATCACTTCAGTTTTGCTATTTCTACTCACCACTATGTGTCTTAATGTTGGAGAATCTAGGTTCTTATGGATCTTTGGAATACCAAAGATCCTACTTATTTTTGGGTTGTTATTAGATAGATTTCTTTTAGTTTTCTCATCAATTCTTCCTGTGTCGAACCATTCTTCCACACAGGAATCAATTAATGAAAATCCCTTTCTTACTTCTGACATATTCACAGGTCTATAAAAATTTGTGTCAGACAACATTTCTTTCATTTTATTTTCATATTCATTTCTATCCATCAATACCATAGAACCACCCTTGTCAGCTTTAAACATTAAAACATCTTCATTTCTGACTAAAGCATCTAAACATTCCTTTTCTTTTTTGTTAGATTATAATATCTAAAATTCGTATCATTATCTAACATTTCAAGCATCTGAAATTCACATACATTAAGGAACATTTCTAATTCTTTGATTAACGGTGGATTATAGCAACTCGGTTTATACATTTCACATTTACCTTGCATTTGTGCACCAAGTAAAATGCTCAAATTTAATTTCCTCACATAGTCTCTAATTTCGTTGATCATCACCAAATTATTTGCTCTTTGACCTGGAGCGTAATTCCACCCTACATTACAAACTATTGTTTTCCCCACTAATAATTCACTGTTATCAGTAAATAAATATTGGCAGTAGTTACAATTATAACAATTATAACAGTAGTCCAAGATTAATTTACTCGACTTTATATGCCAGGAGAGAAGTTCAGTGTGCAGGGATAGCAGGTTGCTCTATATAGTGCTATATGTGCAATAATATCATACCTGGTAAGACCAAGCCCCTAAAAGGTTATATGCTAGTGTGCCACTGTGCTATTATTCAGGTAATATATATATTTTTTCCCATTAAACTGGAGCAAACTCCTTTATACAATTTAACAAGCAGTTGCTAGCATTTAGTCCACACACAGAGAGCTGCAGTGCTCAAGTTTGGCCACAAATTCAATACCAGCTTTTAAAGCTGGTATACACTAAAGAGTGATCAAGGTCAGCCAATTACGTCCCCTAATAGATTGCACCTGGGACAGTTGTGCCCTTCACCCCACCACAGCTACAGTTCTGTAGGATCCAAAAGACTGAGAACACACTCAAGTCGTTTATCCGCAAGTACCAGTATGACTCAGTCATAGTCCATGTGGGTGTAAATGACCTATGATGTACCTCCTTGGACTATATGAAGAGAGATATGATGGAGTTCTCAGACTTTTTGTCCCAGGCAAGTATGAACATAGCACTCAGCATCATTATACCTTCTCCAAAGATGATGTCACAATATAAACACAAGATGATTGACTTAACAATTGACTGATTTTTTTTTTTATGTTATTCAAAGGTGATGCGATATTTATCAGCCTAGGAGACGGACCACATTACTTTGCCAGGGATGGTTTTCACCTGTCCCCTTTATGCTTTTGTATATTGGCTAAAACCTTGTCCTCCACATGGTGCCTTTTTCAGACATTGTCAATCTGATAAACCTTCTTACATAGCAAAACTAACACAAGATCTAAAGAAGTTACTGCTCAATGCCAGGAGTCTAAACCAGGAACTCCACCACCTGCAGTCTCTTCTAACTCTATTGAATGTAGACATTTGTGCACTTACTGAGACTTGTTTTAAAGCTGCAGAGAGTACTCGGGCAGTTCAGGGCTGCAATTCCTTTACACAATTTGACCGCCTATTGCACAGGAATGAATATAAGATAGCGATGTCTCAAATTTCATATAAAACATACGTACTTCAAGTCTGATCAAAGTTCCATATCATGTCCTTGCAAGCTATAGATCCCCATCCATGATCAAGTAAACAAATTGGCTGCAGACATCCATCTTGTAACACATATTTAAATGTACTGGAGGCACTCACCATACAACCCAAAACCATATTCATGGGCGAGTTTAACTACTTCACTATAGACTAGGAATTGTACATGACTCCTAATATACATATCAAGAGATTTCTGGATTTTTTAAACACAAATACACTGGGCCAGCTAGTCTGTATACCAATAAGGGGTGGAAACATACTTGATCTGGTCCTCACAAACATGGGATAATGTAAAGTAATAAAAACAGAGTCACATACAATGGTTATCCCGCAACCCAACTTCATTTGGAATACAAATGGCTAAGCATTTTCACAATAACATTTAAGTGGCTCCATCAGAGTCATGGGAGAATGTAGCAGCATCCCTAATGCTTTGTCCTTACTGGTCAGGTTGGACCATGTCACCTTTGAAATAAACATCAAATACAGAACCTCAGTTAACCTTGAAACTTTTAAGAAATATTCTAAGACAAACTTCCAACTTATAAGTGACATATTAGCAAAATTCCAAGACTCCCCCAAACCCAGAGAAGACCACTGCCTATGTGGAATTGTTCATGGAAGCCCTGTATAATCATATTAACAGCCCTGTGTAATAATTTTAACAGCTGCATAGAAACAGCCATACCTACTTGAAGCAAACACAGGAGTTACTCATAAAACAAGCCTCCCTGGTGGAATCCAAACATAAATAGCCTGTGCAACAAAAGGAAGGAAATCATTGTGAAAATTAGTAATTACAATGAACAACAAGATAAAAAACTCATTCACAAATCTAAACAAATAGCCCATGGCGTTTATCAAACCTACCAAATTAAAATTTTAGGTAAAAATAGCCTCTCAGGCACAGTCTTAAACTCAGTGTCAAGAAGTGCATAATAGTATCTTGTATTAATACAGACATCCCCGTAAATTACTACATTGATAATCAATCCCTAAGAGTAGGCCCAATAGTCAGAGGATTGGGAATCCATGTAGACAGTAACTTGGACTTTGAACATCACATGTCTTATAGGTTCACAGATAAATACTAGGCTAGCTCCCCTTGCACGCCATTTTAAACCTTGCCAATTTCCCTTCAAAGGTGAGAATCAAACCTTGCACTTTGACCATTATGCTAACCCCCAACCCCTTAAATGCATCCTCTGAAAGAGAAATGGAGATGGCAGCAGGCATTGTACACATACATACATGTTTTCTATGATGTGTATCAAAGCTCCTACCTATCTAGCTTACACAATCTAGAGAGCGCTGTCATAGTCAACAAACACCACAGGAGAAGTTATAAGCAACTTATAAGCGCAGATATGGCATCAACTCCAAAGATGTCATCATTCTATTGCACTCTGCCCCATAAGACAAATAATTATGTACAGTTCCCCCTTCAGCATGTACCTGACCAGGCATATGCAACAATAGGAGCATCCACTGAGGTTGCTTACATAAAAGAATACGTGGTTTAGAAAACATGTCCTATTTGGATCACCTTAAAGCCTTGCCCTTATACCATAGCTCTCAAATGTACCTCATTACGAGGAACGTTCCTCATTTTGGGTGTTATAATCCATGTTCCTCAAAGTTCCACTTGAAGGCGTCTGTCACACAATCAGTGTTAGAAATTTTTTTTTAACTGATATCCATGGTAAATAGTACTAGACTGCGGTGGTGGTGCTGTGGTAGCATTGTCGCCTCACAGTTAGACGTTGCCTGTTCGATTCTCAGTTAGAGCGTCTTCTGTGTGGCGACATGCACGAAGGGGCGTTCCTTCGATGAAGGTTGTGCATTAGGCCCGGCAAGCCAGCACGTAAAACTCTACTGTCAATCATTAGCGGACCGGAGTTCCGCTGTGGTGACCCCTCACCGGGAAAAGCCGAAAGACACAAACAATCCATGGTAAATAGTACTGAACCATATTAATTCATCAAAAGAACTTTTTGTAAGTAAAAAGTAACATATTTTAACCACCCTGTGACTTTCTGAGTTGAAGGTGGTAGTAAGTTCTTAAGAGGTGATCCACATTGTGCCCATTTGTACCACATTTTGGGAGGCATTGTTACTCATTTAGGAGATGGAAGGTTGAGAGCTATGCCTTATACTCAGTCTCCTACAGGCTCCTGAAAGGTAACCTATGCTTGGCCTGCAAAGCATCCTCTCATCCAGCCTTAATGGGCCTGCTGTATATTTGCAAAACAAAGAGCATCAGAAACACTCAATCAAGGAAAATAAACCTTACTTGAAACGTAAATGTGACATGCTGGAAGGACAGGTATGTGTCTCAGAGGCTAACATTTTTTTTGTAACAGGAAT
>NC_056733.1:1849976818-1850011818 GCF_019279795.1 Protopterus annectens
AGCATATACACAATGAGTAATAAAGGGCCCAGGACAGAACCTTGTGCAATACCATAACAAAGAGAATAAGTTGATGAAGACAAGAAGTTAGCCAGATCAAAACCATAGCAGAAAATCCAAAGAATTATTAGTCAGTCTGTTAAATTGTTGTACTATACTGTGTCATATACAGCAGAGGGAGCTAGGAGGACAGGTACCGTGTAGCACTGTTAGTCTCTTGCCATCAGGAGATCATTGACAACTCTCATAAAAGCTGTTTCTGTTAAATGGTAGATATGAAACCCTCACTGGAAAGGATCCTTACATCCACTGAAGTTGAAACAAGTTTCCATCTGCTTGTAAACAAGTTTCTCAGTGATCTTCTCAAGGAAGGGATACATATGCCTTCTGTAGATTCATATGCCAACTCAACCAATATACTACTCTAGAATGTTAACATGCTGACTTGTTTTTTCTTTCTGTTTATTTCTATTATTTTGCTAAAATGTAAATTATTATCAACATAGATTGTTATATGTACTTATGCCAAGATTATGTAATTATGTCAATTTCTTATGTATACTTCTTATATAATCATGTGGAGCTTTTCTCCCCGGGCCTCCACTGAAAATGGGCTCTTTCTAGGCCCAGTAGACTTTCCTGGCTAACAAATGCAATAAATGTAATAAATAAATAAATAAATAAATAAAGGGAGATCAGAGGAGGAGTGGTAGCAAAAGTTACATTTTCTTAAGAGCTGGGATAACTAATGCCTCTTTTAAGGAGACAAACAACATCTTGGAGAAAACTGGGACTAAAATACTGAAACTAGTCATTTCCAGCTGAGAAGGACAAGGGTCCAGTGCACATGTAGATAAAACCAAGCCTGAGAACACACCAGTGAAATGATCAAGTTGGAGAATATTGAACACCAACCAAGACATAGCCGATGAGAAAAGATGACATACAGCACCAATCCTGGGATCAGCCAAGGGGAAAGGCAGAACTAAAAAAGCAATCTTGTCAGTGAAAAAACAGTCAGCAGAAGCACATACAGAGCTAAACAATGCACTTTCAGTCAATAAACAGGCTAAGCTACAGACTCTCCACCACCCAGATATGTAACTCTGACCAATTAGCCACTGAAGAGATTTGCTTTATAGATGGAAGGGTGTTCAGCAAGCTCAGCCTCGTTACTCCAACAGCCTGTCTTCTGCCAGTGAAGCTTAAACTTGTCCCCGTGCATTGATCTGAAAAGAGTTAAAAAATATGGTGCACTCCTCTTGGTAAATACTGGGCAGACATGACCCTGAGCCATGGAGTCCAGTGTCTTACATAATGATTTATTATAGTCCTCAACAAGGGCATCTACTGACATGGCACCACTCTCCAAAAAGAATTGAGGGAGTATATCAGAAATAAGATCAAGAGTAATAGGTTTAATGTTACAAGCTATGCTATGTTCAAGGTCAGGGTGACTACATCTTGGTAAGATCAAACTAAAGTAGACCAGGAAATAGTCAGACAATTGGACTGGTTGTACTATCAGTTATGTATCAGTCAGATCCATAAGGAAGAACATATCTAGTATATGACCAAATTTATTTTAATTATTTATTTATTGATATTTGATTAGTGAAAAGTCAGACTGGGTAGAAGTCCATTTTCAGCAGAGGCCTGGGGAGAAAAGCTCCAAATTATTACAAAACATTTTAACAGTGATAATTTTACAACCTTCAAATACAAAACAAAAACATCTGCAGTTTAAATAATTATAACAAATTAGACATAATATATAAACACTGGCTAAGAGTCGATACAAGTTATACTACAATTATTTAATATTTAGAGACATTTTCGACAGTTTGTAGGGAAATTAAAGGTAAGTTAGTCTATTACAATATAGGAATTGCATTATGAAGTGAGGGAAAAACAGGTTTATGGTAAATTTTGGGAAAAAATCAAGGAGGAGAATTAGATATCAATAAGGAAGTAAGTGAATAAGGGAGAGTAAGGAGGTATAAGGAATGAAAAGGTACTTGTTTGCATTTAGGGATATAGTTTATCCTGGTTTTGAGCAATAACATAACTAGATTTTAATTAGGAAGTCTTTCAGGATTTCTTGAAAGATGGGATGGAGGGTACTGACCTGATGAATACAGGTAAGGAGTTCCAGGCCTTGGAAACCTTGTACATCTACAGACAATGACCAGCATATTTGATAGGTTTGTAGTCAGACAGGTGGATTTGGTCATTGGATTGCAATGACCAACTGGAAACATAGTTGTGTAGAATGTTTTTAAATGCTGGACAGGCAGATGGATGCTGGATAATTTTATAGGTGGTAAGAAATTGTGTATGTGTTAGTTGATGTGGCAGTTCTAACCAGTTTAGGCTTTTCAGTGCTATACAGCGGTGGGTTCTGAAAGGGATATTTGCTGCAGATTTAGCAAATTTGTATTTCAGAGTTAATCAGCCGAGCAAACCCAAAATTATTCATAATATGATTAAAATTATCAGCAGGAGACAATGCTTTATCATCAGCCAAGATAGTAAAATTCCCTAAACCAATATTGTTTTGGTGACCCAAAACTAATTTGACAAGAAATTTGGTGAACTACCAGCTTAATGGTAAAAAAATAAATAAATAAATAAAAACAGTTTGCTCCTGCAACAAGAACATATTCAAAGGAATGGGTCTACCTAGTTTCCACCATGGTTAATCTGAATTTATTATTACAGTAAAGAGAAAACTCACTCCTAATATTACTACTCCTAATGCAATGTACAACAGAGATGTCATATGGAATAGCTGTAGCCAGATGAGGGACATAGTTCTCATCAATTCATGTCTTAGTTATAAAGGCAAGGTTTACATCATGTAATAAGTCAGAAACAATGTTGGTCTTATTAGGTATTGACTTTGGATTAGAACACAAAGCCCTAAGAGGAGTCTGTGGAGTGTGAGCCCCCACTGTCTGCCCATGATAATTAACAGGGGCCTTGGGTAATACAAGAAGATAGAAACATTGGTAGTTACTCTCAGGGAAGATGCAACTGGCCACTCTGTTTTAATATAGGCACTCACTGAAAAGATTTTGCTATAAGATGATAGTGAGGTCCCTCCTAGTGCATATGGAGCAGGCAGAGATGCCTGTAAAGGTGGAAAACACAACATGGTAGTTCAACTAATATAAAAGGACACAGGACCAACAGTAACTGGAAAATATTAAGATAGAACCAAACACCCTAATACTGGGTGATTTTAACTACCCTGCCATTAACTGGGAAAACTACTTTTGTACCAAGACCTTTGCCCAACGGTTCTTGGAATTCATAAATTCCAACGCCCTGGATCAACTAATCCATAGTCCCACCAGGGACTCCAATATCCTAGACCTGGTCATTACCAACACGGAAAATCGATGCTCCACACCTATGGTCACCCCCTCATTAGTCAGGTCTGACCATAAGCTAATCACCCTTAACATCCACATTCCACCCCCACACCCCAGTAAGGAAGCCTCCATAAAAAACTTCTCCAAAGCCAACTTCATGCTACTCAAGTCAGAAGCGACAAACTTCATGACACCCATGCAGACTGGAACTGAAAATTCAATTGCTGAATCCTACACTAAGGCACTATAAGAGCACATCCACACATGCATGAATCGTGCCATTCCAAATAGAACCAAGATGCTCTCATCCAAAAAATGGAAGCCAATTTGGTTGTCTCCTGCCATAAACAAACTTTATAACAAAAGGAAGAAACTGTTGCAGAAAAGAGGAAAATTCCAGGATACAAAAAACTCTCTTACCAGCCTCAGTAAGAAACTGAGATCCCTCATAAAATCCTCCAAAGCTAGTTACGAAAATAAAATTGTCAAAGATTCCAAAGACAACCACAAGGCATTCTATAACTATGTCAAGAATCTAAATGGCAATGCTCAGATCTGCTCTGAGCTAAAACAGAATGGCATTAAATATTCTGATCCAAAGGATATGGCCAGTATCCTGGCAGATCAATTCAGTGCCAACTTCACCCCCCTCTCACCCCCTAAATGGCCCATCTCAATACTGGAAGATTGCCAAATTCTGGTAATAATGGCCACACAGGTAAAAACGCACTCTCCAAAGCTAAGAATACAGCATCCATGGGACCAGATGACATCCCGGGCTGTGTACTACATGAACTACAATATGAACTGGCACCTCATCTAAGTGTCATGTTTAATCATAGCCTCACCTCAGGTGTTGTGCCCACTGAGTGTCGCAGAGCTACAGTTATCCCACTCCACAAGGGGGGATCCACCTTGGATCTTGGAAACTACTGTCCCATCAGTCTGATGAGCCTTGTCTGCAAGGCCATGGAACATATTATTATGGAACTTATAAACAAAGACATTGGCAACCTTCAAACACTGGACCTCACCCAGTTTGGGTTTGTAAAGGGCCGATCTTGTCTCCTGAACCTGACTGACTTCTTTAAATCAGTCTCCAGAGCCATGGACAAGGGTAAGGTGGTCCACACAACCTATCTAGACCTTGCCAAGGCCTTTGACACCATCACCCACTCTGGAATCATAGATGAATTTACTAAGCTGGGCATTAATCCCTACGTCTCCAAATGGGTTGCTAACTGGCTTACTGATAGAACCCACACTGTAAAAGTAGCCGACTCCAAATCTAGCTCCAGACAAGTGACAAGTGGAGTACCTCAGGGTTCAGTCCTGGGGCCGCTCTTGTTTGGCATCTACTTCTCTGACGTACAGGCCAACACTAAGGGACTCTGGCTAACAAAGATCGCAGATGACTGCAAACTGGGAGCTATTATTGAATCCCCAAATGATGTGGATACTCTACAAAAGGGCCTTACAGAAACAGATGCTTGGTGCCAGAGCCATGGGCTCAAGCTCAATGCCAAGAAATGTATAGTTATCCCCTTTGGGAAAAAACATGTACCCGTGAATTACCATATAGGTGGCAGTACACTAAACACTGAAAGTGTGATAAGAGACTTAGGGACACAGGTGGACAGTGGTCTCACCTTCGATAACCACATCGCCACAACAGTCAGGAAATCCTTCTATGTGACACACCTCATCACTAAAGGCTTTTCATCCAGAAAGAAGGAGGGCATTGTCCCACTGTACTCATCCCTCATTAGACCCATTATAGAATACAACGTCCCGTTTGGTATGTACCTCTGAAGACATCTGCAACAACTGGAAGACCACAGAAATACCTCACTAAAAGAATCACAGGCCTAAAGCAGATGCCCTACACTGACCACCTTAAAAAACTCCAGCTATACTCTATCGCATATCGTCTACTCAGAGGCAATCTCTGCTTAACATACAAGGACATGTCAAACCCATAGCTGTTGGACATGCTACACTTAAAGAAATCCCAATCCCTCAGAGCCACACACTCCAGGGATCTAAACCATTTCATCACAATAAACAAAACATGCTGGAGGGATAGGTTCCTGACCCAGAGACTCCCCAGACTCTGGAATAGATTGCCCATACATGTCAAGCAGAGTGCCTCTTTGGCCCTCTTCAAAAGGAACCTTGACGATTGGATGGGAGAAAGGAAATTCACCCGGGGATCACGTCAGTAACCCTGCTAGACAGGGGTCCAGGGAAGTAAATAGTGTGGGAAGAAATAGCCAGGGAATTGTTATGGCTAGGCTTGTATAGGACCTAGGGCTGATAGCCTAGTACCAACCTATGAACCTATGAACCTATGAACACTAAACACCAAAAGTGTGATAAGGGACTTAGCGACACAGGTGGACAGTGGTCTCACCTTCGATAACCACATAGCCACAACAGTCTGGAAATCCTTCTATGCAGCACACCTCATCACTAAGTGCTTTTCATTTAGAAAAAAGGAGGTCATTGTCCCACTGTACTCATCTCTTATTAGACCCATTATAGAGTACAATGCCCCATTTTGTATCTACCTCACAATACATCTGCAACAACTGGAAAGGCCGGAGAAATACCTCACTAAAAGAATCACAGGCCTAAAGCAGATGCCCTATGCTGACCGTCTAAATAAACTCCAGCTATACTCTGTCGCATATCACCTACTCAGAGGTGATCTCTGCTTAACATACAAGGCCATGTCAAGCCCAATGCTGTTGGACATGCTACACTTAAAGAAATCCCAATCCTTCAGAACCACATGCTCCAGGGATCTAAACCTGGTCATCACAATGAACAAAACATGCTGGAGGGATAGGTTCCTGACCCAGAGTCTCCCCATACTCTGGAATAGACTGCCATACATGTCAAGCAGAGCGCCTCTTTGGCCCTCTTCAAAAGGAACCTTGACGACTGGATGGGAGATAGGAAATCCTCCCCAGGGATCACGTCAGTCACCCTGCTAGACAGGGGACCAGGGAAGTAAATATTCTGGGAAGAAATAGCCAGGGAATTGTTATGGCTAGGCTTGTATAGGCCCTAGGGCTGATAGACTAGTACCAACCTATGAACCTATGAACCTATGTTCTACTATATTGCAAAACCATAGTAACAGAGTTGGAGAAGACTAAAACATCTATAACAATATAAAAGTAAAATTTGATATATAAGGAATAAGAAGAACACAGAAATAAAAATCAAACAACTCAGAAATAAAAATCAAACAACTAACAGACTATTATAATAATGCCTAATTAAGTCAATATTGTTTTTTGAAATATAAAATCTTGAATACAACAGCAATGGGCAATGCAGATTAAACGGAATAAAGTCCAGCACTGCAGATATGCTATAGCAAAAACTGGTGCCATTAAGAACAAGTTCTTTTATAATGGGTCTATATCACCACAATGAATGGTGATAAGTTCGAATGCCCTTTGTTTGAACCGAAAAGTCCGAAAGCCCTAAACCGTGAAGTTACGGAACATTGATTTTTTTTCCCAGGGAAAAAAATCAGTGGGCCATCTTCGGGGCTTTGCTATTTCCTCCACTGTAGTGTGGATTTGGTATATTTAAGTAGGGGGGTGTAGGGGGCACAACCCCCCCATGTTGGGGGTGGGGTGTGAAGGCCCCCACTTAAGTTTGTTTTAAAGTTTTGATTTTTTTTTCATAGAGTAGCGATTCTTTCCTTGGGAAAAAAATTGCTGTTCCGTGAGTTTGCTGTTTAGGATTTTCAGACTTTTAGGTTCGAAGAAAGGGTGTTCAGACTTATTAGGATTCGACATTGTGATATAGACCCCTTTATAACTACCTTCTGAGATTAGGAAATATAATAATGAGAATTTAAAAAAAATACCTTGTGAGCCTGTGGAAAAAAATTGTGTTGTAGGAATTTTTCACTATTTTGTGCCTTTTTCTACTGGGGTCTCAAATGAGAGATATTCAAACCACCATAAAACGTTGCCAAACTCTGAAAGAAATCAACCTGGGTACTGTATAATATCCACAATATTCCAATTGCTAATATTTTAAAGACTCAGAAGTATAATTCTGACCTTAGCCTACTATTCCCCAAATCCTCCACTTAGGGATAAAGAAAACTTAAGTCCATAATGCTGGAAATATGTCAGAACCATTATTCCAAGGGCTCTGTGTTCCAATCTAAGCCTTGGTGATGGTTTCATTCCATAAAGGCTACACTCAAATATCAAGTCAAACTCATAAACATCAGAAAGACACTAAAAAACAGGTAGAGCTGCAGCAGTGTACATCAGCAGCCCTATGCAGTTCAAAAAACTCAGGTAAGTCTTGAAGTCTGAATGCTCTATTTATGTGCATGGTGCAAACCAGGTATGGATTCACCATGCAAATGCTACTGACTGGCTTCTTCCATGATTCTCAATTATAGTAATAGTGAAGGCTGGACTGCTGGTTCAAGCACAAAAGTATGGGTCAACACGTGTAGACTAACTTTAACAAAATAAATAAAAATATTTCATCCCAATGTCACCAAAAAGCTGCTCAACAAAGCATGGTAGAGTAGTATCAGCATATAAATGATGAAATGGCTTACTCTTAAAAAAAAAAAAAAGAAGAAAATAAAAAACGTATGCAAAATGCTGTATATTGCAGCCCAAGAAATATGCACTGAAGTACAGTATGTCAACCACATTCCATTTCATCTTCCAACATAGTGGCCTCACAAAGCAACCTCCCATCAGAGTGTGCTAAGCATAAGATCTCTTAATTAAATCAGGCTAGGAGTAAAACTTTTAACAAGGCTTTGAGAACCTTCAGATGTGCTCCTTCAGTAAGGCAGTGCCAGAAGCACAGGACACACAGCAGCCCATTCTTCCAGAAGAATTTAAAAAATGCTTCCAACAGAAGAACAAAAAGCAGACATAAGTAATGCACAAAAAGGCCTTTCCAAATATAAGGAAACATTACAGAAGAATTGAAGTGTTTGTCAGAAAACTTAGTTTACATTATTTATTGTCTTACTTGAATGCTGGTACATATGAGAAAAGGTTAGCAAAACCAAACATTTCTAATATACCTTTAGAATCTGCATTAGCAGTGTTTGGGTCTTTATGTAATTTGAACATCAAGTCTTTCCTAAGCCTTCCACCATCCAAAAGATGGTATAATCTTACTTCAGAAGAAAGAAAATTGTCACAAGATTTAAGACATAATAGAACTCTCAAAACAAAAATGATGATAAAAATGGCAGTACTGTCATCATGGACGCCACCCACAGTGATAAAAAAGTGTTTGCACTATTAAAAGGTAAATAGTTTTACAAGGAAGTGTCTTGTAATGAATTAGCTCAAACAGCACTACATAGACCTGGTTATTTTGGAATTACAGTACCCGATCCCATGTGCAAGAATGGCAGTCAGGGGTTGTGGACGGATGGATGGATGGATGGATGGATATGAGTTCTTAAATATGAAATATCATAAAGTAGGAATATTTTTTGTATACCCATATTGCATAAAAATATGCTTGATCTTCCATTTCTGTCAACAGTTTCTTGTAAAGGTATTATGACTAAAAGTATTTTTATTGGAATAGTAACAGATAACACTTCATCATTTATTAAAGATTCTTGGCACTTCCTTCAGAAGTTACAGTCACTCAACTGTAGCTCTCTTAGCAATAACATTCACTTGGTAAATGCAGACATAACTTCTTCATATGCAGTCATTCACCATGATGCTGGTGTGACTATGGTATATATATTTCTGTTGGTTACTTCCGCATTTTCAGGTATTAACCTCAATGTTTATTGTATTTTGAATTAATACTAACCAATATATTTTTCAAGTTTAAGGACAAACCATTTAGAAAAAGTTAAAGGGGCTACGGGGACATCTGTAGCTAACCTGGTTTTAAATAAATCAGAATGCACAGTGCTTTACAAGCATGATTATTTCAAAGCAATGTTTTCATGCACTTTTTTGTACCTTCGTTTTTTTTTTTGTTTGTTTTTTGAAAATGGCACTGAACACATTATACAGATTGAATTTTGAAAGGATGTAATGGAATGATTCTACTTTTTATTTTACAGTTTACATTTTCTTGTAGTATGACAACTGTGGATTTTTGCATATTTTTGGGGGATTTGTGCATGATTGTTGATAAGAACAATACAATGTTTTCATCTAAACTAAGTGGAAAACTAACTTTTTTATAATAATTACATTCACATCAGGAATGAACATCCTATATATATATATATATATATATATATATATATATATATATATATATATATATATATAAAGAAATATATTAAGAATCGGGTCATTGGATTGTTTAGGCTAAGTACTTCTAATTTTGTTTATATTTTCATTTATTTATTTATTTATTTATTTAACATTTTTACTCTTCATGATTTCTCCAATTATATTACAGCTTTCGCAATTGAAAGTGGTGATGTTTCACATTATGCTGACTTGTTTGAAGGTACTTCTGGGGAATCCTTATCTGGTTAAGAAAGTGGGCACTTAACTAAAGTGTATTGTTAAGAATGGTGGTAACTTGCAGAGTTTATACTGAATCCAGTTTAAATCAAATTACAGCATATACAACATTTACAAACACTAGTGCATACAGCTGTGATACAACAAAAGTGGTGCTGCTGTGTTAATAATGGACCAGTTTGGGTTTTAACTCACAGTGGTGCTGTTTTTTTCACGAATGACAGGTTTTCTGCTGACAGTAGGAGGAATTTAATAAAAACTATCCCTGGGATTCACGAAGCTTGCGCCAGGTGCAGGCATAGCGTTGGCGTTCCAACACCAAATATGGCCGGCGAGCGATCCAGGTACGAGCTGTTTCCACATGCACTACCTGCGTACACTATGCCCGCACAGCTCCCGGCCCCTGTATGCTAATTACCCCAGTTGCAGCAGTGTAGCATGCAAATGAAGGTATTTAGCGATCCAGAAAGTGGTGCAGGCGTAGTGTAAGCATGCAGAAATGTAAACCGTAAAAAAACGGTTTATATTTTTGCAAACATAAAATCGGAGCCATGACAGCCGACCAAACACATGTATTATATTGTTAATATATGTCAATGACTAAATATATAGCCATTGGCATAAAAAACATGTACAAAATATAAAAAGAGGATTAAATTTCATTGTTCGCACTATCGCAAAGTTTAAGCACAGGGCAGCGGCGGGCAAACCGGATCGCAAGAAAAATAGAAAAATATAGAATAAAACTGCAATGTAACACATATCATGATTTTCCCATAATAGACAATGGAAGGCATTTTACACCATACCATGGTGCAAGGGTTGCTAAGGGGCTGTGACAGTGTTTTGTGCGCTAGCTAGGAATTAGTAGGCAATGCCATACAAATGAGAGGAGTAATAGTGAATCACAGATTCCCCGCTGGTATAAGGATGCACCTCACAGTGCATCGTTATAACACTGAGGTGTGCCCTTGAGATAATGATGACATCAAGAGAGGGGTGTGTCACCTTTGCTGTAAGCACATTGGAGCATTGCTAAACAGGTTTGCCCATAGCTAAGCAAAGCTGCAGGATAGTGGTGTGTCGAACTGGCTATAGCTTTGCTTAGCTGAGATTACACAAGGTAACTGAGTATGCATGTGAACGGAGATGAAAACGCGCTTAAACCCGGTAAATGGGTTTGCTCGCACTGGATATAGGAAAGAAATAAGGAAATGCTGCAGCAGGGAAATTGGAGTACAGATGACTAATTAACACCTAGGAACTGACAGTGGGCCATTGACAACAGCTAACAAGGCTGCAAGCAACTACCTGCAGAACAGGAAAGGGGAGGGGCTGTACTGCAAAGAAAACAGTAAAGTGTCACAGCAGAACAAAGCGGATTTTCAGCATATCAGCTACAAGACACATTTTGCAACACATGACTGGGTAGGGAAAGTACAAAACAAGAAAGATGGCAGGTGGATGCATGCTTGATAATGGGAGAGGATCCAGGTTTAAAAGTAAATTAAAGGGCAACAGATTAATAAAGGCAGGCAAACATAACTCCACACTAAAGGCCCCACACTTCCAGTACTCACTGTAAAACCCATAATTAAGATACCCTGCAGTTGGAATTGCTGATACACACCCAATGACATCAGCAGCATCCATAGCAAAATAGTATAAAGTGTGAAAGCACCTCACACATACTTGTGTATTCCCATACACTCTGCACCATTGGTGTATACAGATGGGGAACATTTAGTATGTACATGTTAGGGGCTGCCATAGCTTTGATCCACCAGCATGTGTTGGAGACTGAAGGTGGTGTGAAGGATGATGCACACAACCACCTCAGGCACCAAAGGAGGAGAAGAATGTTCAGACCCAGGGTAACATACTAGGGGCTACATGATCTGGAGATGGTAGAGCATTACAGGGTGGACAGGGACACCCTACAGCAACTTGTGGAACTGTGCCTGCCACTCCTCAGAGCCAGAACAAACAGAGGGGAACCCTTCTCAGTGGATACGAAGGTATGTGTAAGCCTGAGAATACTAGCTACAGGTACCTTTCAAAGGCCAACTGGGGAAATCATGGGGTTCCCTCAGGCATCAGCATCCAAGGTACTTCACCAGTTCCTGGATGCCATGTTACCACATGCCAATGAGCATATATACTTCCCCCAAATGCAGGAGGAGTTGGCCAGCAATATGCTTCTCTTCCACCATGTGGCAGAATACCCGGAGGTACTGGGTGCAATAGACTGCATGCACATACACATAAAGTCACCACCTGGTGAGCAGGGCAGGCGCTACATAAACCGCAAGGGATACCCCTCCATCAACTGCCAGGTTGTGTGCAATGCCCAGGGCATTATCATGGATGTGTGTGCTGGTGGCCCTGGAAGCTATCACAACTCCCACATCTGGCATGCCTCACAGCTGTATCAGGTATTTGCCAGGGAGGACATCCCATATGGCCACCTGATGGGGGATGTTGGCTATGCACTGGAACCGTGGATGATGACTCCCATTAGAAATGCACACACACACACCCATGCTGGAACGCCATAATGAGACACACTCACAAACCAGAATCATCATAGAGCGTGTGTTTGGGATGCAGAAATCACAGTTCCATTGCTTGGACATATCTGGTGGAGCCTTGCAGTACTCTCCAGGCACATGTGCCCACATCTTCATAGTATGTGCAATGCTACACAATATGATCCTGCATTAACAGCTGCAGCAGGGACAGAATGGTGAAGGCCCTCACAGCCCACCACCATTTCCAAGGGCCCCATAGGCACAGAAATACTCAGACCATGAACACCCTGAGCCAGCCTCAGTAGGCAGACGGAGGCATGCCCAGTATGCCCATGCCTTGGCAAGGAGGGAACATATAACACACACACTGACAGTGTAGACACCTATGGACTGACACCTTTCTCCACCTGCACACACAGTAAAAATGGATGGCACACACACAAGACTACTTGTAAATTGTCATGTATTGGCAGTCTACTGTGTGCATCCAACATAGGCAGCCCTCAACTATTGCACACACAACAGCTATTGCACAAGGTAAGTCAACACCTGAACAGTAAATTAAGCTATCAGCATGTGCTGATACTATATGTATAGGTTCATAGGTTCATAGGTAGATACTTGGCTAACTGCCTGAGGGCATTCATAAGCCTAGCCAAAATGTGTCAGCTTTTGCCACCCCATTAATTCATTAACTGTCCCTCTGTGGAGCAGAGCCAATGGCAGGATCCCTGGGGTGTATCTACTGTTCCCCATCCACTCCAAGGTTTCTCTTGAATAGCTTGTTCAACTAAGAGGGCTGTACCCGGAGGTTTAATTGGATTGCCAAACTTGGGTGGAACAGCTTCCAGCGTTCCTGCTGTACAGGACAGTAGGAATTCACCTCCTTCGGTTTCTTCTTTTGAAATTCCAGTTTCCAGGTTTTGGACATCACCTAACAGTGGAGGAATCAATAACGGGCATAGATCAATGGATTTTAATCCATATGAGGCTGTAAGTAACTCTTTTTTAATACCATGCCTCAATAACTGGTTCAAGGATCCTGCTTCACTAATTTCTAGTACCATTCAAGGCGATAGCCAAGCGGATCCGATTGTTATTAACTATAACAACATAGTTAATAATCTTAAAATGTTTGACATGAAGCTTTTCTGTTTCAAAAAATTACAAGTTGAAATTCAGTACTTAACAGAGTGTGTTAACAGGCAGCAAGTCCCAAAAGGTTTGAGACTTTGGCGCTATCCCACTGGCCCGATTAACAACTCTGTTTTACACAAAGAATTGCTGAAACTTTTTGATCGACAGGGCTGTGAATACATTATCTTGCTCATTAAAGATTATGGGGCACAGATTGAGGTACTTAAAAATGAACTATCCATGTTAGATTCTACTATACGGTCTGATAAAGACTTTGCAAGGTATAGGTATGACTTTTTATGTATCTTCTCAAGTATTGAAGGTGCCTTGGCTAAAATTAGGGATAATAAGATCAAGAAGCTAAATCATGATCATTTAGCATATGGGAAGGACAATGCCTATCCTTTGCCACGTTTGAATGGAGGTAACAATAATTACTGTGAGGATGATGAAAGTTTACCTTTGACTAATTCCTATTTAGGTTTGGCCAATGCTGACACTAATGACAACATTGCTATTGATTTAAGTGATGGGCTTCCATCTGAAAATCCTATTGTTAGGAAAAGCGAACAGCTTAACAATAGACACAACGATAACAATGGAAATAACAACAAAGTGAATAATGGTAACCCATCCCAGGTTTTTTCAAGGGCCAAAAATGGAGATACCAGTGGCCAAATGAATCATGTACCACAACAACAATGGTGGAAAAAGAAGCCACTGAACAAACAAAGGAGATAGGTTCTAACATGGATATAGTGAACATGACTACTACCGATTGCAATATACCAGTTGAAATCTTGGTGAATAGCACAAATGACTTTAAAATATACAACTATTCTTCATTTGTGCCTTCCTCATTACTAATTGAAGTCCTGGCAAAAGAGTTCACCTTTGTGCTCACAATTAGAGGGGATTTAGCCAGGACTCTAGTTGATTTAAAAACCTACACTAGGAAATTGAATTTGAATGTTCTTTTTGGCAATAATTCTAGTATTGTAAATGAATTCAGGGTTGCAAGTGTGTTTAACCCTACATTACATCCTTCTATATCACTGTTTGAAAAGGTTTGTGTTAATGACATTGGGGCCATATTTAATAACAAGATTCCATATAAATTTCAAAATGCTAATGTATCTAAGAATGAGAATGATGCCCTTAAAGCTTTGAGCTTTGCTGATTAAACTGGATAAAGGGGGAGGGTTGATTTTTATGAACAAAGACACATATGTGGAAAAAATGAAAACTCTTCTCATGAATGAAGCTTATGTCAAGGTTTCAAGGAATTAAATAAATGGGGCATATCAATGGCTTAAGGGGTTTATCAATGACTTTTTCATTGATGGATGCATTGATGTTGAGTTACATAATTACCTTTGTATTAGTTACCCTACTACCCCTGTGATTTTTGGGCTGCCTAAAATTCATAAAGATCTTAGGGACCCTCCTTTTCATCCCATTGTCGATGGTAGGCAGTCCATTACGTATGGTTGTGCCAAATTTGTTGATAGCAAATCAGCTCTAATGGATGAATCCCAGATTTGTAGGAACTCATGGGCCTTTTTGGAGAACATTAATAACTTTCCTTTCTCCGAAGAGACAAACTTTCTCACGATCGATGTCCGAGATTTATATACAGTGATACCACAGGACATCGGTTGTGATTGGGTAAGGGAGTTTTTGTTGGAGAAACCAATTGATGGGTCCAATATTGATTTGATTATTTACTTACTAGAATTAGTACTTAAGAACAATTATTTTATGTTTGATCAAGAATTTTATCTACAAAAAACGGGTGTGGCCATGGGTTCCCCCTGTGGGGGCACCTTTGCCAACACAGTTATGGCCTTTTGGGAAAAACACTTTTTATTTAAGAATGCTGTTTTTCAACAGAAAGTAGCTTGGTACACACATTTTTTGGATGATATTTTCATCCTTTGGAAAGGTGACCAAAGTTCAGCTGATTCATTTATCCAAGATATTTCTCATTATACCAATTTTTTTAAATTCACTTGGGAATTTCAGACTGACAATATTTCATATTTGGATGTTAATTTAATTAAAGATATTCCCAATCGAAGGTTTATTTCAAAGATATTCAGGAAACCAACATATTCTAACACCTTTCTTCATTACACCAGATGCCACTCCCAATTCCAGAAAAGGGTGGTGGTAAAAGGCCAACTGGTCCGGGTGGCTAGAATGGTTTCCTTGCAGATTGATTTCTTGGATGAATGTAATTCCTTGAAGGAGATGTTTATTAAATGTGGCTATCCTAGTGTTTTTCTGGATGAATTAATTGGAGAGGTTTATCACAAAAGGTTGAATGGTTGGTTTACCCCCTTTTTGAAGAATGGTGTGATGGGTGGTTCACCGGTTCTTGAAATGGATTCTGGTGACTTAAGTATAGAATCTGCAGAGAATACACTACAAGATTACTTAGTGGGGAATCTTGGTTCAACGATAGTACCAAATAGGTCGGGCCCCTTAGATTTGAACAATGAGAAATTGAGCTTTATTACGGCATTTTCCTTAGATGGCCCAATGGTAAGATCTATTCTTATCAAGAATTGGTGTTTTTTGACTGAGGAAAACACTATTCAAATATGTGTGGGTGATTCACCCAGAGTGGTTTTCAGGAGAGGTATGAACATCAAATGTTTGTTGGAGAATCAGACCACTAACTTATATTTACCACATAATGGCATGTTTAAATGTGAATCTTGCAGGTGGTGTAAACACATTAATGTTAGGAATTCCTTTAGTATTTCTGGTAGGAAATATAACATTAAGGGTAAATTCAATTGCAACTCAAAAGGGGTTGTCTATTTAAGCACCTGCATTTTATGTAATGCTTTTTACGTTGGGAAAACCGAGAGATCTCTTAAGAATAGGATCTATGAACACCTGCATGCCATTGAAAAACTAAATCTAAATAATGCTTTAGCTAGACACATTAAAGATCATCCTGACCACAGGTTTGTTTTTCTTGTTATGGATAAAGTTTATGAAAATGCTAGGGGTGGGCCCATATCCTTAAAATTGGATTAAAAGGAACTAATGTGGCAATTTAAATTAAATGCCCTTGTTTTTCCTGGCCTTAATGATTCTGTTTCTATTGGAAGTATTTTAAAAATGAAAGCATTAATGAGATAATGCTATTTTATTTTGGTTTACATTTATATATGTTATGTATTTGTAAGTGTATATTTATGCAGTTACTGTTTGCCCTATGTAGGGTTTATGGTGTAGTTTACTATTTTCTATGTATACATCCCTTTAGTGTATTGCCCTTTTAAATATGAGTGTGCTTTTAACTGATTATTTATGGTGACGTCAATTAAGTTTTGCCTATTTAAGGATTTATTTTGTTTTATGAATTTTGTCTGATGAAGTTTGCCTATTCTGAGTAAACGAAAGCACTAACATGATTATTTCTGTGTCCTGCAGTGTGGTTCTTCTTCTTTTTGGTTTATTGGTTGGTTTTTGCTTCGTTTAAGGTTTCTCTTTAATAGTGATAGTGAGGGCCTCTGTATAATGTAATTAGGGATGTTGTTCCAAAGTATGGGGAGTTTCTGTGACAGGAATCCGTCCCTCCAGCATCTTCCAGTTATTGTTGTGGCAAGGTTCAGCTCACTACAGCGTGTGGCTCACTGTGACATGGATTCCCATAGGTGGGGCAAATCCATTAAGCCTGAGTTCGACATGGGTTTGTTGGCCAGCAGAGATCATCTCCGAGTAATTGAGATGCCACTGAGTAAAGTAGGAGTTTATTCAGTCTGGCTGCATAGGACATATGTTTGAGGCCAGTAATCCTCTTGGCGATGTACATTCATAGATCTTCCAGCTGTTGGATATGTCTTCTGAGTTCTATCCCAAATGGGTTACTATACTCTATGATGGGACTGATGAGTGATGAGTAAAGGGGCACTATAACCTCAGTATGTCTAGATGGGAACCCTTTAGTAATCAGATAGCCTACATAGAAGGATGTCCTAACTACTTTGGAAATATGATTGTCAAAGTAGAGATCACTATCTACCTTAGTCCCCAGATACCCTATTACCTCATCTGTATTAAAGTGGCTGCCACTTATGTGTTAATATGCGGGTGCTTAATATTCCACAATGGAATGACCATGCAGTTAGTGGTACATAGCTGGAGGCCATAAGTTTGATACCCTGTGTTGGTCTCTGTGAGGCCCCTTGATGGATGTCTGTGCCAGCTGGACTGTCAATTATGGCTCTCAGTTCGCAGTTATTGCCAAACGTGGTCTGCCATAGTCCACCTGTGTTTGCCTGTACATCTGACAAGTATATGCCAAACAGTAGGGCTCCCAGGACTGAGTCCTGTGGGACACCAGTTGTGACTGGTTAAGAGTTGGACCTGGATACCGCTAACTGTACCATGTGGGTTCTGTGTGTAAGCCCGTTGGCAACCCAACCTGTGATGTATGGGTGTATGTACAGGCTGGTGTGTTTATCAATAATACCTGAGTGAGGCATGGTGTCAAAAGTCTTGGCGAGGTCCAGGTAGTATGTGTGAACCACCTCTCCCCTCATCTAATGTCTTGGTGACTGTATGTAAGACGTCAAACAGGTTCAGTAAGCATGAACTGCACTCAACCAAGCTGACCTGGTTTGGGTCAAGTGTTTGGAGGTTACCAATGTCTTTGTTAATGAGTGCCATGAGGATGCACTCCATACCATTGCAGACCAGGCTAGTCAGGCTTATGGGGTGGTAGTTACCATGGTCAGTTGTGATTCCACCTTGGTGGAGTGGAATAACCATTGTCACGCGCCATTGTATGGGCATGTAGTCTGTGCAGAGGATGAGGTTGAAAAGCTTAATTAGGTGGTGGGTCAGGTTGTCTTGTAGTGTTTGCAAGATGCAGTCTGGGACACCATCTGCCTCTACTGACGCTGTGTTCTGCTGTTAGAGAGGGCCATTTCCACCTGTGTGCCTCTGATGTCTGGGATACTGTACCTTTCGGCTATTGTTGTGGGCTCTTTAGGGGGTGAAGTATGCACTGAATGTAACTGCAAGGATGTTGGCGATATCAGTAGGGTCAGCATATTTTGTGCTATATTTCACCTGCACAGTGAAAATCTGTGTGTCACCACTTAGATCCTTGACATAGCCAAAGAAGGCTTTGTGGTTATCTTTCAAATCCTTGTCTATTTTCCTGTTGATGTTAGCCTTGGATGATTTCTTGAGGGACCTACGTATCTTACTAATACTGGTCATGGATGTCTGCCCTTCGTGGGATATGCTGTTTGTCTGGAGCACTGTCCTACTTCTGTTGTATAGCCTGTTTATTGCATGGGTCCACCAGACTGGTGTAATTGTCTGGGAGGAGTGAGTCTTGGTTTACCAGTGATGGCACGATCCATACATCCTTGTAGGTGCTTATAGATTGCATTTGTAAATCTGTATGTATCTTGAGCAGTGTTTCCCCTTAACATGAGGGCTGAGAAACCCCCCACCTCTGTCTCTAGTAGTGTGAATTTAGCTATAGGAAAGGTATACACTGTGGTTTCCGTGGGTGGGGGAGATGGTTGGGTGTGGAAACAGTGAATAGTTCATGGTCAGATCTAACCAGTGACCGGTTTACCTCTGCTGTGGTGCACCTGTCACCCGTGTTGGTGATTACCACTTCTAGTATGTTTCCACCCCTCGTTGGGGAGTTTACCACCACATCCAGGGCATATGAGGTGATAAATTCCAGGAAGCGCTGTGCCTGGAAGTGAGTACTTGAGTAAGTTTCCCAGTTAATGGTAGGGTAGTTGACATCGACCAATGCCAGGGTGTGCGATAGGACTGTCATGTTCTCCACTATCTCCAGGTAGGTGGAGTGGTGGTCCTGGGTCATGGAGGGTGATCTGTAGCAGGCCACAGTTTACACTGCAGTTGTGGCTGACATTACCTGCACATGGATGATCTCAAAAGTGTCATGCTGCCCCACTAACCTGGAGGTGTAGGTATCCCTGATGAATATGGATACATCCCCTCCATGTCTGTGTCAGTCCATGTTCTGTGGCCAAAATGTGTGGCATGGATTGTAGTCTGGCAGTGCTGGTGTACTCTCAGGAGCCTTAAAACAGGTTTCAGTTACTGCACTGATGTTGACGTCGTCCATACTGAGGAGTGCTGTGAGTGCATGCACGGTGTGATCACAACCCTAGTGTTGAGTAGCATAACCCTCATTGATTCTGCTATTGTGCTGTTTACAGAGCTGGTATTCACCTTTGAGACTCTCCTAAAAAAGGCACCATGGGGATGCTAATAGCCTTGGCCAGTATTCCAAAGCCTAAGGCTGACACATAAGCCGGTATGGTAGTGTTGCATGCATGTTTCCCATCTGTGCTTGCTTCTCATCGCTCCTGTAGGTAACTTACTGGTAAGCAATAGAAAGCCTTAGACTTATACAAGTCTTCTAGCTTCCAAAATAGGCTTTCAGAGTGATTAAGTATCAGTGTGCTGTATGTTCTTGCTGTAATTTACTGTTTCCTGACTACATTGTGATTTCTCACTTTATATTGTGATCTGAAAGTCTGTTTATTCACATATTAAGGCTGTGATGGCTTGCACTTTAGAGGTTCACAGATAGGTAGTAGGCTATCTGCCCAAGGGCAGTTAGAAGCATAGCTACAGTGTGTTGGCTTTCTCCGCACCATTGATGAAGTAACTGAGCCTCTGTCAAGCATAGCCAATGAAGCAATTCCAGGCAGAGTTGCCGGAAGCTGTTGAAGACTGGGGTGGTGGAGGGTGATAGGGGCACTTAGTGATCTAAAGAGGGCATGTTAATGTGACAATTCAACACCATTCAATTTCCCCAACAGGTTTTGCAGTTATCAAACTGGACAGGCTCCCTCACCCCCTGGCTGTATGGTTCTGGGACACATGATCCCAGGGGTGTATATTCTGTTACCCATTCACAGAACAAGGTTTCCCTTGAAGTGTGTCAGTGAGGGGCTATGCCTAATGTAGTTAGGAATGTAATTTATTGTCTCTCATTTCATTTGTTATATGTTTGTATTTCAAGAGTAAGTGAAGCTCAGTGGGTTTGGGTGCCTCCGCCCTTTTCTTAGCCTAGCTTACATATAGAAATCATATAAATAGGAAGCAGGTGGAAGTAACGTTAATGTCAATAGTGTAATGGTTACAGCATCTGCATAGTATCTGTGCATTTGAGTTTCAAACCCCAATAAAGTCAGGGATGTTTATCATGTTAAAAAGTATACCTTAACCACAGCTTGCATATATAGGTAGTATTCGTCTGTATAATAAACAATTGAAACACCCATATAAACCCATGTGTGCTGGAGAGTACAGTCAACAGAGAATGTAATGTTATGTCAGCACATAGTGAGATGTTACTTCACTGAAATGTATATATCCTGAATAGTTAGCGGATGTGGCCATGTTTGCGTGCACAGGTTATACATTACAAAGTTTGTTTAACTGTGTTTAACCAGTGCTTTAATGTCACATAAACACCTTTAAGCATACTTACAACTGCTTAAATTAGCCTTATTCTGGAGTAAAAAACATTTTTAAAACATCGCAGCTGTTGAACCCTGGACCATGCACACTATAGTCATGGGGCTTGCCACTAAGCCATCTGAGGTGTATACATGGCTCATGGTCTTTAGACTACACCTTATACCATATGCATTCCACAGTAATGACCACAAATGGGACAGTCACTTTGTGTACATATGTACAGTACATTGTAATGTACTGTAGTTTGTGAACCAACATATACAAGTCAACATATGTATAACTGTTACAAATGAATACAAAAAAAAAAAATATATATATATATATCTATATATATATATATATATATATATATATATATATATATATATATATATATATATACATACATACACATGTCAGTGATGTCTGCACATAGATATAAATATAAAGATGTGTGTATATATATATATATATATATATATATATATATATATATATATATAGATATATATATATATATATATATATATATATATATATATATATATATATATATACAGTTACATCAATAGCCATATATATATATATATATAAACATCTATGAACACACTTCGTGACACAGAAGCAATCCAAAGGAATTGACGTGTAGACAAAACACATGCAGCTCTGGTATTATAACTGTTAATATTGACCTAATTCACCATAGAAGGGATGGTTGATGTGTATGTGAAGATTGGGGTGGGGGAGGAATGATGGGTAATGAAATCATGCATCAAGGAGAGCCTGGGTCGGATGTTCAATAAGTGAACTGGAGGTGTATACATGGAGTATGGGGACAATATAAAAAGGACACAAAACAAGAACCTTTCTCATCCATAATACACCCTGTCATGTCACATTGCAACACCTAATTTCACAAACATATGAACATTAACATGTATCAGACATATGTACACCAACTGACTGTCACATTTGTTTTCAGTAGTGAGGAATGCATGTAGTAAAATGTATATTCTAAACACCATAACATTTGTACATATCTCAGATGCCTTAGTGGTAAAGTCAGAGACCGTGTTGTTCATGGTCTCGGGTTCAAAGGCTGTTAAGTTATTTTGAGGGCCAGAATAAGACTGGTGGATGCAGGTGGATTAAAGTACTTTTAAGCAGTTGTAAGTGGGTTTGCATGGGTTTTCACGATGGTAAACGACGCTTAAACATGGTTAAATGGAGAAGTGCTTCACAGGTTTAAACTTTGCTTAACGTTGCGCAGACCATGGGCAAACCTACTTACAACCACTTTAATGTGTGTTATTCACAATTTCCCTACCAGTGCCTACTCTGAGAGGTAAAACAATAACACCTTCCAGGATTAGAACCCGTAACCATGTACTCCATCCTCAGAGTAACCTACCATTAATAATCGCAAACTCAGTCACCAACAAACACCATGCTAAAAAATACGCTGCAAGGTACCAATGAAGGCTGTCCTCCTTGTTCACGTACACAATTTCAGACATTTGTTTACATGCCAGGAATGACACCCAGCAGAAACACCGCACTTGGCTTACTAATGCGACCGTGACACAGGAGCTGCTGGTTACTGCTTTTGTACACAGTTCTTAAGGTCTACCCCTTAACCACCCCGCTTGCATAACTCCAATCAAGCTGCTGCTGCTACTTCACTTGTATGAATTACTCGATCCCTACCATCAGTTCCAGTTGTGGTGACCCTGATGGTGGGGATCGAGTAATTCATGCAAGTGAAGTAGCAGCGGTAGCTTGATTGGAGTTATGCAAGCGGGGTGGTTAAGGGGTAGACCTTAAGAACTGCGTACAAAAGCTATAACCAGCAGCTCCTGGGTCACAGTCGCATTAGTAAGCCAAGTGTGGTGTTTCTGCTGGGTCTCATTCCTGCTGTGTAACAAGTGTTTGGAATTGTGTACGTGAACAAGGAGGACAGCCTTCATTGGTACCTTGCAGCGTATTTTTTTGTAACCTACCACTAAGCTACCTGAGATGTACCTATGCCAGTTGTGTATGCAGACAGGTTAAAACACAAAAGGGAGGAATGTGTGGAAATAGGACAAACCACCATGTACCCAATGAAAGGTGTATGCTCATATATATATTTATACAGAGAGAGAGAGAGAGAGGGGGAGAGAGAGAGATACATAGAGACATGTCAATATATAGAGATATACATATATATGTAGATATATAGATAGGTTAAAACATCTACACATCTATGGAGGTACAAATAAATGTATGCAATAATATATATTATATATTATATCTATATACATATACACATATATATATATATATATATATATATATATATATATATATATATATATATATATACACACACACACACACACACACACACACATACATACATGTGTGTAGACAGCATCTGAAGTGTTCATATCAGAGTATAACATGGACCATAGCAATCACACATTCTGCCCCCCCAAACAATATGAACTTAACATATGAAGAGTATATGCCAATACACTATTACAAATATGTTCTATGGACACAGTCACCAACACAACTGCAATGACTGCAAATATCCATGACAGAAATACACAGACAGAGTTCATTTAGCAAAACTTTATTACATTCTGATGTATTGCCAAAAGGATTCAAGGACTAACAGTACCTGCATGCTATACAGGAAGCATTTAACAGTGTCTTAATGAATCAGCCTGCAATTACCATAGTATTAGTCCACAAAGGGATAGGTGTTCACATAGGGAAAGAACCCCCACAATCATATAGAACATGTATAAAAGTGGTTCCTACACATCTGTATGTGTTATGTACACCCACCAACATCTACCACACAACTGAAATAATTACATCAATACACACTGTCATACCATAACCAGTTATTCAACCACTGTATGACATCTGCTGAAACCTTAACATACCTGGACACAGGCACCCTTACATGGGCCTATGTGAAATAGTTGCTGTTATACAATGGAACAGCTGCTGATATTATAGGGATTGTTTGAACTAATCCCGTTTCAGAGGGTTGAAAGGTTAGTACACCTGGAAGTGTTACCGATTACTGATTATCAGCACAGTATGATACACATTTACACCAAACTAAAGATGTCTGGTAAGCGCACTGTAAACCCCCTAACATTATATGCATAGCTACGGAGCCTTGAGCTGGTCAAACATCCTGGCCAGACTGAAACATATGCAGAAGTATTAGGTACTGGCAAACCCTGCACAAGTAGCAATGTTCAGAAATATAACAGTAGTACTCACATTTAGACCAAATCCTCTAGGCATTACACACAATATATTAGTGTTCGTCTCCATACAGCTTTTGCAATAGATTTCAAACAACACTTCCAGGCTGCCTTCCTCACAGTTAAGGCAAAGGGACAACGCCCAAGTGGAGTACTCAGTTATACTCCACTGTTGCCATGGTATTGGCCAAGGCAGTAGCTGTGCAGCTGATGTGCATATAATTAACTACTTAGAAACACCAATTGGTTATTGAGATAGCACATGTTACTGATCTGTAACTGTAAAAGGTTGCCTTTCACACTTTCAAACCATCTGTATCTACCTGTAGAACAGTACAAAATACTGAAACACAAACCGAAAACGAGTAATATACCAGTCAATAATACCTCCAATTACTAAGAAGGTATGTATAACATTTAGTATGTCTGTGTATGTAGTACCTGTTCTGTAAGAATTACAGTGTAATCAATGCATATAGTGGAAATAGCTATCTTGTAGCAATGTATTGTTGAGCAGTAGTAATGCTTGTAGTATTCTATGTGTGTACTGCTGTAGGTCACAAGGCAAACTCCTCATGCACCGCAAGGGATGATATATATGGGCTTGAAACTCAGCAATTCGCTTCCAGCCACTGTCAGTGTCTGGGTTGGTCCAACATGTATGTGCTATAACAAGGGATAGTATATGTCGATATATTGTAACAGTAGACATATGTATGGGTGTATAAGTAAGATGAACATGTCAAAGGTGGGCTTACTGTGCAAATATGGTTTGCATTGTGGGATATTTTGCCAATAACTGTGTAATGTACAGCATTTTAGACAGATCTGTATTCAATTTTACATAGCATTTCTGTTATGTTATTATGTTATGCAAACATTAGTTATGTCTATTGGCAATTACAATACTCAATAACAGGATACATATCACTTGTATTCATCTGACAGTTTAGCAGCATGATAGCAAAGATAATTGGAAGAGCTAGGTAACTATCCATGCACATAACACATGTAATATCCACCTCTCTAGTATCATTTGCAAGCAATAACAGATGTGCATGTGTACATGTTATGCAAATATGTAGTGACCCTTGTTACATGGCTGGACCTCTCTAGTATAATTTGCAAGCAATAACAGCTATGCATGTGTACATGTTATTCAAATGTGTAGTGACCCATGTTACAGGGCTGGGCCAAATGGCTATGTGCACAACTACATAGAGTGGATATTGAGAGTAGAGGCACACTGGTTGAACTACCAGGTTTGTGTAGCCTAACCTCTCATTGCCAACCTAACAGACGCTTGCACATACTGTATGTAATGTAGTGCACAGTACTGTTAATGAAACAGGTTGCATATCATCTTTAACTCCAGTGCAACATTGGCAGTAGGAGCGTAAGATGTAGGCGACTGCTGTCCATGTGTAATAGCCGCTTCATAGATGATGGCTTACGCTATCTGATTATATCCTGATCATGTTGATAATGACAGCAGAGACTACTGACACATGACTGTTTGGGGAGTGGGTGTCTGTGCCCAGCAGAGCTCATGGTCCTGGTGGATATGTGAGTATATATCCAGAAAAGAAAACAGACCTGTAGGCACTTGCATCATCTGTAATCAACTATCAGGATGTGATGTGCTACTCAGAGGAAGATTGCTGCTAAAGGTAGCTACAATGTTTCTGTAATAGCCAGTGTTGTCACGTTGATAACACAAATATTTACGTGAGCATCACTGTCTAAAGCATCTTCATAAGCAATAAGAAAACTAAATACAGTACTTGGTACTTGTAGCACTGAATGCACATACAGGCATGTCCACTAGTCAGCTACTGGTGTTTATTAATGCCAGCTTTGTGTATGTGGCCATTCTGGGGGAATGTAATCTCTATGCCATGTACACTGCCAAACCCACCTAACACCACACCCCACACATTGTCTGGGATGCAGCTACAGGGGTGAGCTGGAAAGCAGTCCAGTCTACAGCCATGACTGGACTGGACAGTCATGAGGTGTAGGTTAACAGATGCATCTCATCATCACAACCAACACATGCCCTTAACCGAACACAGTAAGGACACCCACACACACTACCAGAAATCACACACATTCACAGACGCTTCTAAGTATCTGGCCAAACAAGTGACCTCCCAGGCTGGAATAGACAAACAATGAAATACACAAACTGTATGACATAGTTTGCATAATTGTGCCACACCTCAGAACATGTGGCCAGAAACATGACCAACAGTACTCATTTGTGAATGTAAACTCTAGCACTATGTTACACACCAAGCTATACGAGGGCATACAAACTGTCAGCTGCCAGTCTGCCATGATTAGCCACATACCCATACACTCAGACCACCTTTTGAACTATACACATGGCCCTGGTATATTCCATGTTGTTGCGCAGGACCTGTGATGCAGTAGCTTGGATTGCATGAAAACACATGTAGGAACTGTCAGGTCTTGTAGCCTATGCAGGTATGTCCCAAGGCCTGGATAGCATTCTGCCATTGGCCAGAATGATACTGGAGTACAAGGACAAAAGGATTGTATTCCACAATTGTCTAATGTAGTGGTGCAATTCAAAGGGTATCCAGTATCTCTCTGCCTGGGATATCATGGTTGACAGACCATGATGCTTTGCCAGACAGGGCCTGCACCTGTCACCCCTGGATACTGGCTAGGACTCTGCTTCCCCTATAGTGCCTTCATCATGCACAGTTCAAGTGAATGTCCAGTGCTGTAACAGGGACAGCCAAGCAATAAACTGCGGGTCTCGCTACTCAATGATACATGTCAGAAACACAATATGGACTCACATATGTCAATCCCTAACATGGAGAACATATCTGTGCAGTGACTGAGACATGGGTCAATGCACCGGAGAGCAAACCTGCATGACCATGTTATAACACATACCTCACCTCTTGCCCATTATCCTTTATTGGAACACACGGGCCGCAGGTGTGTCCATATTCCTGAAGGATATGTACACCCCCACGCTAGTTGCACTTGCATAACTTCAGATGTGTTATGCTGAGCAACTCCCTTTGTGCCAAAGTGGAATCCAATTTGCACCTTGCGACAGATCACCCACAGTGCCACAGAATTCCCAACTGTCATATTGTGCTATAATGGGGAAGATTAGGTTTGAGACAGAAAACCATAAGAATGGCTACTCTCAACTATTCCATTATGAACTGGAAAGACTCCTCATGTACCAATACCTGTGCTCAATGCATGTTGGATTCCATCAACCCCAATGACCTGGATCACAACAGTCACACAAACAGGGCTAACAGTATGCTACACATAGTCAGTCTCCAATGTCAATGTTATGCTTCGTAAGGGAAAAGTTGTGACTGTCATAGCACCCATGCAGATGGACAATGCATGTGCAAACTCTGAATCCTATTCAAATGAACCTTAAGCAGTCACATACATGCAGTGATTGTGCCATTGAAACAGAACCAAGATTCAACCAAACACAAACAAGAAGGCAAACTGGTGGAACCCTGCCTTAAACTGTACCACAGAAGGTAGTAACTGTTGCAAGAGTGAACACACATGAGTGGACGTAATCCCTGGTCAGCATCAATAAGATGCAGATACACCATATAAAACCACACAAAGCTACTGTGAAACTAATCAGCCACATATTTTGAGGCCAACCACAGAACATTCTATAGCTGTGTCATTAATTGTAATGGCAACAACAAGACCTGCCATGCTGCACAGCACTATGGCATGGGAAGTACTGCACCTAAAGAAATATCACCTGTTCATCCAGATAGGGTCTTGGAGAACTTAAACCCACTCCCACCCCCCAACACGTACACATATTTATATATCCATGAACACTACAGAGCCCCTGTAATAACAACTATGCAGGTACAAGCTGCGCTCTCTAAAGTCATACGTACAGCTTTCATTGGACCTGTCAACATACCAGGGTGTATCCTACACAAATGTAAGAACAATTTGCTCTCCACATTCACATCATATTCAATCATAGCTCCATGTCAGGCTGTGTACACACTGAATGGTGCACAGCAACAGTTATGACACACCACAAAGGGGGGGACACCACTGATAATGGGAAATAGTGCACTACTACCCTGCTGAGTCTGGTCTGTAATGCCATGAACCATGATCAACTTATTTGATGTAGTCATTATAGATGTAGATGACAGTAAGGTTGATTCACACAGCATACCATGACCTTGCCAGGTCTTAAGACATCATCACCCATACTGTGTTCCAGCTATACTCAGAAAACTAGGTGTATATTCCTATGTCACAGGAGTGGTTGGCAACTGGACTGCTGACAGAACCAACACTACAGAAGGTGTCTGACTAATACATGCACATCAAACCAGTGCCAGCTACAGTAATACAGGGTTCATTCCTGGTACTCCCCCTCTTTGTTATCTAAACCACACAGACTAACACAGAAGGCATCTGCCTATTTATGTTGCAAATGTCTATGAACTATGAGCAATAGTCGACTCAATGTGTGCTGCGGTCAACATACAGAAGGGCCTTTGTGGGTCAGATGTGTGGTGTGTGACGTATGGCCACAGTCTGACAGCTAAGTATTGCATTGTCATCCCCTATGTTAAAACCTCTGTACCCATGAACTACCACCTAGACAGCAGTCAACATAATGGAAACTGTGTGTGTATGGGATGCAGCTGGACAGTAGTCTTTCCTTTGATAGTTACTTCACCACACCAGTCAGATAGTCATATGTGGCACCCCTAATCATGACAGGGTGCCATCCATGAATATAGAGATCATTGTTCAGCCATACTCAACACTCATGTGACCCATAATAGATCACATATTTCCTTTAAGGGTTATTGCCCATGTTCAGATGGCCTACACTGCCCTTCCCAATCCATAGCTCCACTATGTAGCATGCAGCCTACCCTGAATAAAGCCATGTCCAACCCAGAGATGTTGGACATGCTACACTTAACACATCCTGATTCCAAATAAACACATACTTCATGGACATCCACCTTTCTAGTACAAGGATCACAACATGCCTGACAGATCTCTGTCCCATACACTTTACATACTCCTGCCATACTATGCATCCCTGTCCAGCGAGGCTGCACATCACCCCTCTTTGTGACATGGTATGATGACCGCATTGCAAATATATCAGTAACCCTGTGGATCAGTTCTGTGGCACTGCTTGAACTGGCCACTAAAACATACCTGTCTGTCGGCTACAGCTAGGTAACCTTTCACCCTAGGCTCATAAATGGACTAGGGCATATAGCCTACTAGTTCACTATGACCATACATGCTATAGTTGATACCCAACCCTGCAAATACCATCAGGCTAGCTATTGTCCCATGTGTTTCACATGTGCAACATAGGTAATACATGGCAGGATGCTGCACAGCTGTACAGTGCCATGTAGATGTATATGGCAAAACACATACATGTAAAACATTCTGTGAGCAAGTCTGCAGGGTCACAGGTCACATCCCTTAAGGCTGTGTATGACTATATATGTGACATGTACAGCATTAAGGTCTATTGCATTAATGTGAACACATCCAGGCATGTGCTGATAGGTAAAGACACCAGTACAGGCAAACAGACATGCCCACATCAAGACAACATCCACATGGAGTATGAGCAATGTCATCACTTGACACACATATATATGGTGATAAGATTCACATCATGAGTAAGTGTCAAATGTGTGTGAGTTAAACATGTCAGTGGTGTTAGTGGCATGTAGATTTGCAAAGACTTATTTGTAATCTTAATAAATGTGATACACATGTATGTTCAGCTGTACTTCAGTACTTCTCTGTGAGTCCCAACAAGGACACAGTTCCAGTGGACATGTGTCATCAGACAGTACCCAATCTGGACCTCTGCCCCTGGTAGTGCCAGTGAAACTGTGAAACCTGCCCTGTACAGTCAACAACTGTCAATAATACCTCTGTGTAGGCCAGCCACATGCCAGACTTGTGTGCATACATACACACACACACACACCAGAAACAAAGGAAGGGCACCTCAACACACACACGCATAACATCCACACATGCCCAATGATATCAAAGGCCCTAACACACACACATGATGTCATCCAATGGCACAGCCTAGGCCTCTGGCAAAGAGTATCACCCTGTGCATATGATGATGATGCCTGTGCCGCATCCCTGTCATCCACACCATCGGTTCAGAGACATGCTCATATGGTCTGATGCACAGGGTGAACATACTAGGAAGACAATTGTAGATTAATATTGTTGAGTAGTGTTGACAGGCAGCAGACATACCATGTATTACAGTTTTAGAATGCATTTTGTACATTTGACAGTATGTATCGTGTAACAACAGTAACAGCATATTGTTCTTGATGTTCTGCCTTCCTCTTTCAGGTGTAATTGCATGTGCCGGCAGATGAAAGTGTTTGCAGTTAGTGTTCAATATGTACATGTTGACTACTCACAGCTCTGTATGACAATACCTGCATGCACATTGCAGCTTCCACATCACAGTTATAATCTCCCATGTTTCAATTATGTTTACTGTTCTAGTGATCCAAGAACATGATAGCTGTGTAGTAAGCTACTGTGTTCGGAGTCATCACATCCATAGTGGGTCGCATCACAGGTATAGTTACCTGGAGTGGGGAGGAAGTAAAAGAGTGGTATAGCAGACGACAAGGGTAAAAGCCAGTGGAAATAGTGGCTTCCCATTGGGAAGCAGTAATACCCGCTCCCATGACAGGATGCAAATACAGACACACCCACGCACTCAGGGATTCACAGACACAGTAACACACACACAGTTGCCATGGTTGGGATGAGAACCTCTGCCTATGTGCAAATCATCATTATAGTACTACGCAATTACAAGATATGCCACAGAGATTTCACATGTACAGGTAGTCGGAATGGCCTAAGACCGAGGACATTGACAGGGATATTAGAGTGAGTGTATGTGTGGAGGGGGGTTCATCAGTAGGCTATGTAACAACAAGCCACACCCCAGGGTGTACATGTTAACAGGCAGTTTGAATGCCCTTCTAAGATTGATGATATCATCAGGGATACTAGATTGCATTGAGTGGATTGGGGGGGGCACTAACATTTCACTATGGCAAAATACAGTCTCACTCCAGGGATGGGACAGCCATACACACACACACACACACACAGACACACGCACTATGGCATTCACAAAGATATACACCTCTGTCACACAGATACAGACACTTGACATGTGTGAGGTTCAACCGCCTGCCTATGCCTTTCTTTCTGCACTTCACTCTGTACTGATGTCTACAACAGTGTTCAGGAGAGTGAAAAACATGTGGGATGTATTCCCCACCATACGTGACATATATGGACACACACACACCCACACGTAGCAGTACTGTGAATCAAACACCTGCCTATCTCATGATAGGTATTACAGAGGTACAGCACTATCACATGCACTGCAAAGCGTACTGACTCTTTCCTTTGCAAACTGTGCTGATATATGCACAATATATGCACAGGGGAGGTGTTACTGTTACAGGTGTCAAGAGGGTTGCCTTCAGTGTCACCCATACTGCATTCTACATTGTCTGTCTTTCACTTCAGTTAACATAACCATAGCTTAGCAGTTACACAGATTATTATAGGAATGGTTATAACACACCTGTGAGCTGTCCTCAGTAATCATTCATCTGCAAAGTAGCCCCACCACTTAGTAGTCATGTCCAAACATCTGTCCATACCTAATTTACAGCTTACTATACTTTGAGCATATCACCATATACAGTTGGCAATGTTGAGGCTGCATTGCAACAGCATGATGTACTAAGACAACAGCCACCTTCAAACATCAGACACTGCACACACATGGAATCTAGTCACACATTAATACATGTACACATATGCAGTCTACATCAGTAAGTGGACTAGCAGGTCAAGAGGATACATTCCACACCTTCCCCACACCATGTGTGAAACCTAGCCGAACATTACACCATAATGGATGTTGTATTCATGTACTGGTAGGACACAAAACCACCTTCACTGAGTAGCCAAGTGTACATATATGCCAACAGCACATATCAGCAAGACACACACACACAGCAATATTCCATGTCATGATCCTACAAACTGTTACTTGACAGTTCCATGGTGAAGCCAGGGCACTGTAATGGTCAACAGTGAGCACATCATATTTGCCCCATACAGCAATGTGCTCTGTTAGAGCTAGGCAGTCCACTCATTCAAGCATGTGCGAGGTCTGTGGCTTGTAAACATCTCACCCCAGCACGTTCTAGCTATTGTGGTAATAAGGCTAATGTCTAAACAGCACACAGCATGCATGGCTTGCAATTGTTGACATGGGGTATATGTAGGAGCTGTTGGCACACATGGCTGTACATGTCATGGACATATCACCTGTAACTACTCAGGGAACATACAGAGCAGAGCTGGATTTCCCTGAGTGTGTCAATACAGTCCGTGTGTAAGTCCTATGATCCTGTTATTTGGGTATGTTTGTAGGCATTGCATTAGGTGGACATGTCTAATGACATACATGCCACATGGGTTGTTGTCTGATATGTTAGGTATCATGGGTGACCAGTAGAGAGGGAATATTACTTCTGTTAACATAGATATCAACTCTTATGTACTGTTAGCATGCTATCTGCCATGTGCATGTGTGTAATGAATGTAGCCACCTGGATGTAGAAAGGACAACAACAACTATGGTATTTTCATTTATGTTGTATGAATGTGGGATGTGCATATCCAGGGCAGGTACAGTTAGGTCATATCCAACCAAGAGGGTGTTGTTTACTGGTGTACTGCAACAGTCTACTGTGTTAATGCTGACAACATCCAAGGGACCCTGGTATGTGTACAACTGACCTGGTTACAAACAATGGTATTATTGCATTGCATAACACATTATGCAACATGTGTCAGTACATGGGTACTTTGCACAGTTGATATAGGGCTAGGTACAGTCCACCAATCGAAGGTTATCTGGTGGTCTACTATACTATGTCATACCACATGTATGGATGTGTGTTGGTAGTCTGAGGACAAGTTGGTGGATGTATAAGAGGATACAATCTAGAATGCAACGTTTGCCACTGTCACTTGTACCTGACTCATCTGTGATGAGTTATGTCAGAGTAGTGGTCTTTACATCTGAGTAGCCTTTATGAATATGTGGAAACCATCACCTGGAATGGTCTGTACCACTGTTATGGCCCACATGTCTGGATCATGACAACCCAGAATGACAGACACTGGACAACTTCATAATTACAGCAGGACATTGGCTCATTGTTTTGGTCAAGCAGTTGCCACTCGTACCATGACATCACTACAAGTGGCAGCAATGTGCTTGGTATCAAATGCCACATGTAAGGTGACGGACAGCAGCAGACATTGTGTATATGACCAATGTCAGATATACTTAGTGTAGTGGTCCTGCTAATAATGCAACTACTATCACAGCCGAGAGAGGTCATCTTGACACCTGCACCTCAGTACAATTACACAATGGGGCTCACATATTATGCTTGCACATGCCACTGTTACAAGTAAAGACAACTACTAACACAGCCGGGAGAGGTCATCTTAACACCTGCACCTCAGTATCATTACACAATGGGGCTCACATATTATATTTGCACATGCCAATGTTCCAAGTATAATGTCACTGTCCACAACCTGCTATCAATGTATGCCTTTCAGGGTAGCAAGGTGTGTGACACATGCTGTAGGTAGCATCCATCTGTTTGTCCCAGTTAACTTATTGTCTGTCACTTCCACACATGCATGATTGTGTATACTTCACATATATATGTCAGTACTTCATGTACATGTATGCATGTGTATCACACAGCACAGACACAGATATATCATTTATGGGCCACATACAGGTATCTGGTAGTAAACCTGTATGATGTGCATATATACTGACAGTTAAGATGTAAATAGCTGTAAACCTGTGTGTTTACAATAGGAGTCCATTACAACGTGTTCTGTACATGTAAGTGTATGAGCATGCACACTGTGGCCTTCTGTGGTTAGAATTGGAGAGCATCCCAAACAGCCCTGTGCTACTAAGTGTATGAGCATACCCACTGCCACCTTGTGTAATTTGAGTCATTGCATTCAAACAAGCCCTTTGTTTCTAAGTGTATGAGCATGCCCAGTATAACCTTGTGTAGTTGTATTCATAGTGAATCCCAAATGGCCCTGTGCTACTAAGTGTCTGAGCATGCCCACTGTCACCTTGTGTAATTGGGGTCAATGCATCCAAACAAGTCCTGTGATTCTGTGTGTATGAGCATGACCACTGTAACTCTGTATAATGATAGTAGCTGTCCATTCCACAGATGGGCATACTCCAGTTCAGGGCTTGTTGTGCTACAACTATACCTCTCAGGCCTACCTATGTCTTACCTGCAGATGATGTGTCTTGTTTATGCATACAGGTTGTAATGGACTCCTACTTTAAACACACAGGTTTACAGCTATGTACATCTTAACTGTCAGTATCCCTGTTGTTGTCCTCAATCTTAGAAGGGCATTCTGACTGCCTTGAAATGTGTAATCTCTGTGGTGCATCTCGTAACTGTATAGTACTGTAATAGAGGCCTGTTGATAGGC